>NC_142812.1:36103136-36185358 GCF_049724085.1 Artemia sp. Qi Xiang Cuo
TGTGTGTGTGTGTGTGTGTGTGTGTGTGTGTGTGTGTGTGTGTGTGTGTGTGTGTGTGTGTGTGTGTGTGTGTGTGTGTGTGTGTGTGTGTGTGTGTGTGTGTGTGTGTGTGTGTGTGTGTGTGTGTGTCGTCTCTATGTGTAAGTCGTAACTTTGAGTATGTCGTCTCTGTGTGTGTGTCGTCTCTGTGTGTGTTTCTGTATCTGTGTGTGTGTGTGTCTCTCTGTGTGCGTGTTGTCTTGAGTGTCCTTACAAAAAAAACTACTGTATCAAAAAAAAAATTAGATTCATCATACGACCTAAATTATTTCATCAGATACGCCATGTCTCGTCTCTCTGTGTGAGTTGACTCTGTGTTTGTGTGTATCGTCTCTGTGCATGTGTCGTCTCTATGTGTCGTTTTTGTGTGTTTGTCCTCTCTGTGTGTGATTCGTCTCTTTGTGTCTGTCGTCTCTGTGTGTTTGTCATCTCTGTGTGTGAGTGGACTCTGTGTATGTGTGTCATCTCTGTGCATGTGTCGTCTCTGTGGGTGTTTCGTATCTGTGTGTGTGTTGTCTCTGTGTGTTTGTCGTCTCTGTGTGCGTGTCGTCTCTCTATGTGGTGTCGTCTCTGTGTGTGTGTCGTCTCTGTGTCTGTGTTGACTCTATGTGTGTGTCGTCTGTGTGTGTGTGTGTGTGCGTGTGTAGTGTGTGTGTGCTTGTGGTCTCTGTGTGTGTGTCGTCTCTATGTGTAAGTCGTCACTTTGAGTGTGTCGTCTCTCTGTGTGTTTCGTCTCGTGTGTGTGTGTTTCGTCTCTGTGTGGATGTTGTCTCTGTGTGTGTGTGTTGTCTCTATGTGTGTGTCGTCTCTATGTGTGTTTCGTATCTGTGTGTGTGTGACGTCTCTTTGTGTGTGTCGTCTCTATGTGTGTTTGTCATTTCTGTGTGTGTGTCTCTGTCTCTCTGTGTGTGTTGACTCTGTGTGTGTGTATCGTCTCTGTGCACTGTGTCGTCTCTATGTGTCGTTTCTGTGTGTTTGTCCTCTCTGTGTGTGATTCGTCTCTTTGTGTCTATCGTCTCTGTCTGTTTGTTATCTCTGTGCTTGAGTGGACTCTGTGTGTGTTTGTCGTCTCTTTGGATTTGTCGTATCTGTGGGTTCGTCGTTTCTGTGAGTGTGTACTCTCTGTGTATTTGTTATCTTTTTGTGTGTGTCGTCTGTATGTGAGTTTGTTGTGTATTTGGGTTTGTCGTCTCTGTGCGTGTGTCGTCTCTTTGTGTGTTTCCTATCTGTGTGTGTGTTGTCTCTGTGTGTGTGTCGTCTCTGTGCGCGTGTAGTCTCTCTATGTGTGTCGTGTCTCTGTGTTTGTCTTGTCTGTGTGTGTGTGTGTCTTCTCTATGTATAAGTAGTCACTGTGAGTTTGTCGTCTCTGTATGTATGTCGTCTCTATGTGGGTTTGTCTTCTGTGTGTGCGTGTTCTCTCTGCGTGTGTGTCATATATATGTTTCACTCGTTATTTCGTGTGTTTAGTCTCTGTGTGTGTCGTCTCTGTTTGTATGTTGTCTGTGTGTGTTTGTGTGTATGGGTTGTCTCTAAGCGCGTGCTGTCTCGAAATGTGTGCGGTCTCTGTGTATGTGTGTGTGTCTTCTCTTTGTGTGTGTCATCTCTATGTGTTTTTGTCATTTCTGTTTGTTTGTCTCGTCTCTCTGTGTGTGTTGACTCTGTGTTTGTATGTATCGTCTCTCTGCATGTGTCGTCTCTTTGTGTCGTTTCTGTGTGTTTGTCCTCTCTATGTGTGATTCGTCTCTTTGTGTCTGTCGTCTCTGTGTGTTTTTTAAATTTTTTGGTCACCTGCCGGAGACTCTGGGCGGGTGGGCACCCCCAAATATTGTCCCAAATTCCTCTCTCAATTTAACCCTTTTTCACGGATGCCCAGCGTCTCCAATCACTTTCCCAATAGTATGTATTCATTGTCTCAGCTCAGTTTAGAAAATCTGAGCCAATTTCCACTTTTTCAAATTTAGGCTCACTTGGCTGAGACTCTGGGCAGTTGAGGTGAGTACCTCCAAAAATTTGTCCCAACTTCCACTCTCGCCTTAGAACTTATTCACGGATACCTAAAACCGTCAACGGTTAGACTGTTGCCCTAGCGGTAACCATGCCATGCTCCACACACACATACCAACAATATATTTTTGTTTTTTTGTTTTCCATTTTCACAATGGGGTCCCAATCAAGCTCATGTCCATCGCTGTGTGCGTGTCGTCTCTCTATGTGTGTGTCTCTGTGTGTTTGTCGTCTCTGTGTGTGTGTCGTCTCTATGTGTAAGTCGTCACTTTGAGTGTGTCGTCTCTGTGTGTGTGTGTCGTCTCTGTGTGGAAGTTGTCTGTGTGTGTGTGTGTTGTCTCTATTTGTGTGTCGTCTCTATGTATGTTTCGTATCTGTGTGTGTGTTTTACGTCTCTTTGTGTGTGTTGTCTCTATGTGTGTTTTGTCATTTCTGTGTGTTTGTCTCGTCTCTCTGTGTGTGTTGACTCTGTGTGTCTGTGTATTGTTTATGTGCAGGGGTCATCTCTTTGTGTCAGTTCTGTTTGTTTGTCCTCTCTGTGTGTGATTAGTCTCTTTGAGTGTGTAGTCTCTGTGTGTTTTTTTAATTTGTGGGTGACCTGCAGGAGACTCTGGGCGGGTGGGCACCCCCAAATATTGTCCCAAATTCCTCTGTTAATTTAAAATTTGTTTATGCATGCCTAGTGTCTCAAATCACTTACCCAATAATATCTATTCATTGACTCAGCTCAGTTTAGAAAATCTGAGCCAATTTCCACTTTTTCAAATTTAGGATCACTTGCCTGAGACTCTGGGCAGGTGAGGTAGGCACCTCCAAAAATTGTTCCCAACTTCCACTCTCGCCTTAGAACTTATTCACGGATACCTAAAACCGTCAACGGTTAGACTGTTGCCCTAGTGGTAACCATGTCATGCTCTACACACAAATACCAACAATATATTTTTGTTTTTTGTTTTCCATTTTCACAATGGGGTCCCAATCGAGCTCATGTCCATCGCTTAGCATTCAGACCTTGACAAATAAAGCCCAAATAGTCGGACCTCGACGCTCCAATATGAACACTGACTAAGACCCCAATTCTGATCTAGTGAATTTCAACCATTCAGGCTGGTGGGCTAAGACCCCAATTCTGAGCTAGCGAATTTCCACCATTCAGGCTCGTGGACTAAGACCCCAATTCTGAGCTAGTGAATTTCCACCATTCATGCTGGAGGACTGAGACCCCAATACTGAGCTAGTGGATTTCCACCATTCAGGCTGGTGGACTAAGACCCCAATTCTGAGCTAGTTAATTTCTAACATTCAGGTTGGTGGACTGGGACCCAACAATATTGATTCTCAAGGTAAAAATTTGAATCAAACATTTTTGGGATATCGAGTTTCCTTACTGAAAAAAACTACTGGATTAAGTCTATTTGTATATTTCGTATCTGTGTGTGTGTGTGTGTAGTCTTGTTGTGTGTTTGTTGTCTTTGATTGTGTGTAGTCTCTCTCTATGTGTGTGTCGTCCCTCTATGTGTCTCGTCTCTGTGTGTGTATCGTCTCTCTGTATGTGTGTGTGTGTGTGTGTGTGTGTGTCTGTCGTCTCTATGTGTAATTCGTCACTTTGAGTATGTCGTCTCTGTGTGTGTGTCGTCTCCGTGTGTGTTTCGTCTCTGTGTGTGTGTTCTCTCTGTGTGCGTGTTGTCTTGAGTGTCCTTACTAAAAAAACTACTGTATCAAAAAAAATTAAAGTCGTTTCTGTGTGTTTGTCCTCTCTCTGCGTGTGTCGTCTCTTTGTGTGTTTCGTATATGTGTGTGTGTTGTCTCTGTGTGTTTGTCGTCTCTGTGTGCGTGTCGTCTCTCTATGTGTGTCGTCTCTGTGTGTTTGTCGTCTCTGTGTGTGTTTCGTCTCTATTTATAAGTTGTCTCTTTCTGTGTGTCGTCTCTGTGTGCATGCCGTCTGTCTATGTGTGTCTTTTCTGTGTGTGTGTTGTCTGTGTGTGTGTGTCGTCTCTCTGTTTAATTCTTCACTTTGAGTGTGTCGTCTCTGTGTGTGTCGTCTCTTTGTGGATGTTGTCTCTTGTGTGTGTGTTGTCTCTATGTGTTTTCGTCTCTATGTGTGTTTCTGTATCTGTGTGTGTGTGACGTCTCTTTGTGTGTGTCGTCTCTATGTGTGTTTCTCATTTCTGTGTGTGTGTCTCGTCTCTCTGTGTGTTTTGACTCTGTGTGTGTATCGTCTCTGTGCATGTGTCGTCTCTATATGTCGCTTCTGTGTGTTTGTCCTATCTGTGTGTGATTCATATCTTTGTGTCTGTCGTCTCTGTGTGTTTGTCCTCTGTGTCTGTGAGTGGACTCTGTGTGTGTGTGTCGTCTATGTGCATGTGTCGTCTCTGTGGGTGTTTCGTATCTGTGTTTGTGTCATCTCTATGTCTGTGTTATATCTCTGTGTCTGTCGTCTCTGTGTGTGCTTGTAATTTATGTTTGTGTGTACTCTCTGTTCGTGTGTCGTCTCTGTGTGTCTTCCGTATATCTGTGTGTGTGTTGTGTCTGTGTGTGTGTCGTATCTTAGTGAGTCTAGTCTCTCTATGTGGGTCTTATCTATGTTTTTCTCGTCTGTGTGTGTTTGTCGTCTCTATGTGTAAGTAGTCACTGTGAGTTTGTCTTCTCTGTATGTGTGTCGTTTCTCTATCTGAGTAGTCTCTGTGTGTTTGTCGTCTCTCTGTGTGTGTAGTTTCTATGTGTGAGTCATCACTTTGAGTTTATCGTCTATGTGTGCGTTGTCTCTGTGTGGTTGTTATCTCGTGTGTGTGTGTGTTGTCTCTATGTGTATGTTGTCTCTATCTGTGTTTCGTATCTGTGTGTGTGTCGTCTCTTTGTGTGTGTCGTGTCTATGTGTGTGTGTCATGTCCGTGTGTGTGTGTCGTCTCTCTGTGAGTGTGTTGTCTCTGTCTGTGTGTGTTTCGTCTCTGTGCTTGTGTCGTCTCTATGTGTCGTTTCTGTGTGTTTGTCCTCTCTGTGTGTGATTCGTCTCTTTGTGCCTGTCGTCTCTGTGTGTTTTTTAAATTTTTGGGTCACCTGCAGGAGACTCTGGGCGGGTGGGCACCCCCAAATATTGTCCCTAATTCCTCTCTCAATTTAATACTTGTTCACGGATGCCCAGTGTCTCCAGTCACTTTCCCAATAGTATCTATTCATTGTCTCAGCTCAGTTTAGAAAATCTGAGCCAATTTCCACTTTTTCAAATTTATGGTCCCTTGCCAGAGAAACTGAGCAGGTGATGTGGGCAACTTCAAAAAGTTGTCCCAACTTCCACTCTCGCCTTAGAACTTATTCATGGATACCTAAAACCGTCAACGGTTAGACTGTTGCCCTAGCGGTAAACATGCCATGCTCTACACACATACCAACAATATATTTTTGTTTTTTGTTTTCCATTTTCACAATGGGGTCCCAATCAGGCTCATGTCCATCGCTTAGCATTCAGACCTTGACATATAAAGCCCAGATAGTCGGACCCCAACGCTCCAATCTGAACCCTGACTAAGACCCCAATTCTGAGCTAGTGAATTTCAACCATTCAGGCCGGTGGACTAAGACGCCAATTCTGAGCTAGTGAATTTCCACCATTCATGCTGGTGGACTAAGATCCCAAATTTGAGCTTGTGAATTTCCACCATTCATGCTGGTAGACTTAGACCCCAATACTGAACTAGTAGATTTAGACCATTCAGGCTGGTAGACTAAGACCCCAATACTGAGTAAGTGGATTTCCACAATTCAGGCTGGTTTTTTTTTTTTTACTGTAAACACTAGTTTTTGTGAGAAAATTATAGAAAATACATTTCGCTGGGTCAGATGTGAACCTTTGGTTATGAAAAAGCGCAGCTTTGGAACGAAAATAAGCCATTTCCGTAAAAACTAGAAAAAAGTTTTTAGACTGAAAAAATATTTTCTGATAATTGGGAAAAAGGGGCATTTTTTTGAACGAAATAACTATTTCTACAGAGCTGGGTGGGGGTGGTTTTTGTTTACATAGAGGGAAAAAGCGTACTTTGCGTTTTCTAACGAGTATACTATTGTATGGGTTTTTTTATTGTTGGGGGTGGGGGGAGGGGGTCTAAGTCCCCCTGAAATTTGAATTTACTGGTAAAATACCATTTATCTGGAAATAGATTCAGTAAACTATACTCACATTGAAAATAGAAATATCTATTGTTGCAAAGTTAATAAAATTCAGTGTAATATATTCAATATGTTGAAACATAATGAAAATTAAATTCAATTACATGAAAATTTTATACGGGGTTTCAATGAAGAATTTTTAAGCAGTTCTCTGATTGGCTGCCTAAAGAACAGGCGTCAGTTCGAAAAAAAACACTCTGGTTGAAAAAACAATTGGAGTTGAAACAAATTTGTGCGGGGAATCCCCCGTTCATACTGCTATCTTTTTTGCGATGTTTAGGAACAGGAGGGGAATCCCCACTCGTTTGGAATGGTACCAACGGGGCATAAGCAAATAGCACGTAGTTTCATGACGTGTTTAATCACGTGTAGAGGTCCCATAGAATAGCAATGGAAGGAACATAGCGCTATAAAATAGCATGGAAGGGAACATAAACCCTTAGAATAACATCGGAGGGGACATAGAATAGCATGGAAGGGAACATAAGCCCTTAAAATAGCATGGGAGGGAACATAAGCCCTTGTAATAGCATAGGAAGGAACATAAGCTCCTAGAATAGCATGGGAGGGAACATAATTCACCCAAATCCATAAGTACATTCTCTGGAAAGACACCAAGGAACATAAGGCAAGCAAATCCAAAAGTACATGCTCTGGAAATGTTTTTCCTATATGTGTAAGCAAATAACATGGAGATTCCTATATGTGTAAGCAAAGTATAACTTAGATTACTACTCAAAGCTTTCAATAAAAACTTTATATGCCCCCAGGGCATAACTTACAACCCTTGCCCTGAGGGCTCTGGGGGAGTGTCATCCTCAAAGATATAATTTCCGGACCTTTCAACTACTTTGAACAAAATGGCTATCTCAAAATTTTTATTTGATGTGTTTGGATAAATGGTTGGCGTGGAAGAGGTGTGAGTTGCCTTCCAATCACTTTCGAATATTAAAAACGGCACTAGCCATTTCAATTTCCAATCAACTGAGCCTTTTTTGAAGTTTTTACGACAACGCATTCTATAAAACCCTTATATGCCCCAGGGTATAAATTATAACCCTTGCCCTGAGAGCTGTTGGGGGGGGGGGGGGGTTGTCATCCTCAAAGACCTAATTTCCAGAACTTTCAACTACGTGGAACAAAATGGTCATCTGAAAATTTTGATTGGATGTGTTTGGGGAAAAGGTGGGCGTGAGAGGGGGGCTAACTGCCCTCCAGTCACTTTCGACTATTAAGAAGGGCACTAGCCCTTTGAATTTCGAGTTAAATTAGCCTTTTTTGAAGTTTGTACGACAACGCTTTCCATAAAAACCTTATATGCTCCCAGGGCATAACTTAAAACCCTTGCCCTGAGGGCTGTGGGGGAGTGTCCTCTTCAAAAACAAAATTTCTATCTGGAAATCAACTACGCTGAACAAATGGCTATCTCAAGATTTTGAATGAATGTGTTTCAAATTCTTGATTGATCTTGATAACTGATCCCCCTGGAGAAGTCCTTTGTCCTTTGTCAAATTTACCGACAAGAGAACCTAAAAATGCAGCAATAGACAACCACATCCCCTTAAGAGTCAAATGTGATTTAGATCAACTAGCCCCCCCCCCCCACCCTGCCCTTTTTCCCAAATACATCTGATAAAAATTTGGAGATAGTAATTTTGTTATAAATAGTTCAAATATCATATAACAAAAACTCTGGGGTCGACAAAACCCCCCACAAGCCCAGGAGCAGGTGTTATAAGTTATTTTCCTGGGGCATATAAGTTTCTTATGGATGGGGTGGTAGTACAAACTTTAGAAAGGGCTCATTTGATTGAAAATCGAAAGTTCTAGTTCCCTCTTTAAGAGTCAAAAGTGACCAAAGGGCAACGTGACACCCCACTATACCCTACTTTCCTCAAATGCATCCAATCAAAATATTGAGATAGCCATTTACTTCAAAATAGTTCAAAGATCGATAAGAAAAACTTCGGGGTCGACACAACCGCCAGAGCAGGAAGGCAAGTGTTATAAGTTTTTTCCCAGGGGGTATATAAGGTTTTTATGGAAGGGGGTCGTATAGGCTTCGAAGGGGGTTCAAATGATTAGAAATTGAAAGGTATAGTTCCCTTTTTCAGAGTCAAAACTGTCCGGAGAACCACTATACCCCCCCCCCCTTCGTGCCCTATTTCTCCAAATGCATCCGATCGAATTTTTTATATAGCCACTTTGTTCAAAATAGACCAAAGATCAGATAAAAACTGCAAGGTTGACGCAATCCCCCAGAACCCAGGGCAACTGTTTTAAGCTGTCTCCCGGGGGAGTTTAAGCTTTTTATGGAAGGAGTGGTTGTATAAGCTTTGGAGGGAGTTTCAAAGACAAGAGGGTTACTAGAACCCCCCACGCCCTCTTTTCCCCAAATTCATCCGATTGAATTTTGAGGTAGCTATTTTGTTCCAAATAGACCAAAGATCATATAACAAAAACACCAGGGTCAAAACAACCCCTGACCCCGAGGCATGTGTTGTAAGTTATGCCCCGGAGTCTTATAAGGTTCTTATAAAAGGGGTGGTCATATAAACTTTGAAGGGGGCTCATTTGATTAGAAATTGAAATTTCTACTTCTAGTTTTAAGAGTAAAAATAATGGGAGGGCGTGTAAAGGTTTCAATGTTTTATTGTTTATTATTATTATTTTTTCCAGAGGCACTTCATATGAAAGGGGTGGTCTAATAAACTTATGAGGGGGCTAATTCAATTGCAACTCAGAAGTTCTAGAGCTTTTTTTTTTAAAAACAAAAGTGATCGGTGAGCAACTACCCCCTCCCCATCCTTTTTCCGCGGATGCATCCGATAGAAATTTTGAGATAGCCGTTATGTTCAAAATAGTTTAAATATAAAAAAAAATCTGGCGAAATTCCCCAGAGCCTAGAGGTAAATATTATAAACTCTGCCTCGTAGGCAAATAAGGTTTTTATGAAAGTAATGGTTGCATAAACTTTGCAGAGGGGTCTTTCGATCGTAAATTAAAAGTTCTAGTTCCCTTCATAAGAGACAAAAGTGATTGGAGTGTAACTAGCCCCTCCCCCAAATCTTTTTTCCGCAATTGCATTCTGTAAGAGTTTTGAGATAGCAATCTTGTTCAGAATAGTTCAAAGGTCAGACGACAATAACTTCGGAGTCAACACAACCACCCAGAGCCCGAGATTATAAGCTATACCCCGGGGGCATGAAAGGTTTTTATGGAATGGGTGGTTGTTTAAACTTCGGAGGGAACTCAGATGATGAGAAATTGAAAGTTCTGGTTCCCTTTTTAAGAGTCAAAAATGACCAGATGGCAACTAGCCCCCTCCACCCAAATCATCTTTTCTCAAAATATGTCCGACGGAATGTTTGAGAGAGTTATTGTATCTAAGATAGACAGTAGTATCCCCTCAATACATTCCATAAACCTCATAGCAGATTCCCATAGGATTCCAGAAGGCTCATAGCAGATTCCCATAGGATTCCAGAAGGCTCATAGCAGATTCTCATAGAATTCAAGCGCATGCCCTGTTTAAAGCTGACGCAATTGTGTTTCAGTATTTTGCATATGATTAATCGGAGTGTGGTCGGGATATTTAACAAGTACCAATTATAGGAGTTAATAGCCCATGTGCAATACGGTTCCAGATGTTCTATTAAAGGGAAAACAGCTAGCGAAACACCCTGGCGTTTTAAATAGGTCCCAAGGAAAATAGCATAGGATTTTAAAGATGCCCATAGGAAAATAGCATAGGATTTCTACAACATGCCTTCTTACGTGATGACATCCCTGGCAAGATTCCCGGGATTCCAGTTGACACGATATTTTTTATACTATTAGTCGGAGTGCGGTCGAGTTATTTAACAAGTAGTAGCAAATGGAGTTACTAGTCCCTCGAACCTGGGCAATACGGTTTCAGATGTTCCACTAAAGGGAGAACAGGTAGTGACAAAGCTTTGAATAGGTCCATAGGAATATAGCATGGGATTTAAAAGGCACCCATGGAAAATAGCGTAAGATTTCCACAAGACCCTGTTTCTACAACATGTCCTCTTACGTCACGAGATCCATGTCAAGATTCCCGGGTTTCCAGGTGACGCATCATTCTTATATGACTATTCGGAGTGCGGTCGCTATAACACACAACTAGTAATAATAAAGTGTTCCAAGTGGAGCTCCTAGTCCTCCGCACCTAGACAATACGGTCACCTGTTTCTACCGGTCGGCTGGTAAGATTCCCACGACACACCCCTCTGGACTCCATGACGTCACACGACACACCCCGTTTTAAATGGTCAGATGTAATATGGATGACTCAATTTCATGCAACCTCGCGTCAGGACCCCTAGGAAATCCCCGCTTTTAACTTAACGACAGTGCACACCTTACGTAATTTCAGCGCACAAATTACGTAATGACAGTGCACACATCACCGTCACATGATATTTTTTGACATTTTATTTTTCGTCAAAACGTTAATGACGGCGCACACTTTATGTAATGTCAGTACATGTTGCATAATGGCGATATGCTGCGTAATAACAGCGCGCACATCACTGTCACATAATACTTCTTTGACATTTAATTTTTCGCTGAAATGTTCAACGCGTTTTTTCGTTTCTTTTCTTTCTTTCAAAGCGTTTCTTTTTGTTGTTTCTTTTTTTTGCTTTGGTTCTTTATCCTCTCTGGGACCCGAAAGGTCAATTTCCTTCCAATGGAATACCGCCCCAAGCACCAGGACTAACCGACTATTCCCAGTATTTTGTCCTAGTCAGCATATTCTAGAAATAGCCTATTGTGTGCAAGGAGAGTTCCCATTTTTCAAGCATGCGAGAACGGTGTGTTTGTTGCAGTAATTTGGCATGCAGTCGGGGAATATAAATTTCTGGATATTATTGTTCCCAATACTTTCTTAGAGAACGATACTAGACAATATTCTGAATTGTTCTTTATGCATTTTTATTAATAAAGTTGAAAAGAGGCTACAAGAAATATGACTTAATTCCATGTTTTTTTTTCTTGGTATTATTTTCTCCCAGTTCCAAGCCAGTGACACATTTCAGAAACGAACCTCATAGGGCATTGCTGCCTCATAGGGCATTGCTGCCTCTGAAGCAGGAGGTTCAATATCCCTATAGATTTGCAGTAATTCTAAGACATTTGAATTCTAGCTTTTCAGCTTTTTTTTACTAGAATTCCTGTTTTGTAATGCAAATCTCCTAAAAACACCGATTTACTGGGCGACAGACTTTTCTGACTAAAATAAATATATATGTTATGTGTGAACAGAAGAAAGGTATTGGTCCTAGCAGCCAATTCCAGGAGGGAAGGGCTGTTATTAGAGACAAATTTTTAGGCTCTATTTTATTATTTTGAAGGCTTTTAATGGAATCATCTCATTTCTTTGTGCTAAACTTATGAATATTTCACACCTTGTGACAATGTACGGCTCCACCCCCCCCTTTTAGCAATCACTTCCAGGTCGATTTCAACTATGAACCTGCTACCACTTGAGTATTTTAAACAATTATTTACCATACATTAACATTTGTTTCATATTTTTAATATTTTCTAAAGCTTCTAGAACCAATGTTTTGAGAGTTGTAAGATATTATTTTAATATTTTTTTTATATTTTTCATTATTGTCCTCGGGTATAATAGATCCAAGGCTTACAATTTCACAAACATCTAGGGGCAATTTTGACTAAGGGTAAGCTAGCATTTGGGGATTTTAAGCAATTATTTACCATTTTTTAACATTTTCATATTTTTGATATTTTCTAGGGCTTATGGGACCAAGGTTTTGAGAGTTTTAAGATATTATTTTTAGTATTTTTTTCTTGTCCTCGGGTTTAATAGATCTAGGGCTTCCAAAATTCAAAAAAGAGAGTGGACTGGCATTGCAATACCTTCTTTCACACAAATCTAGGGGTAATTTTGACTAAGCATATGCTAGCACATGGTGTATTTCCCATGCTGTGTTTTCTATTATTTTTTATTATTATTTTCTGAAAATTTCCAATCTGTGCCACACTTACTGGTCCGGTGCCATTCCTGACACTCCCGTCGTCACCCCAGTACATTTTCTGGATATTTTCCTGCTAAAAATCACACATTAAATCCATAGGTTTATGTTTTCGCAACAAAACCAGACCATCCTAAAACACCATCTCAATTTTCATCATGTGCCACACTATTACTGGCCCACTGGCACTCTCTGACACCCCCACGTCTTTATCTCCAATATATTTTCCAGGTATTTTCAAACTAAAAATAACAAATTCAATCCATAAGTTCAAGTTTGGGCAATCCAACCAACCCACCGTAATACATCATTTCACCTCCCATCCCGTGCCATACTATTACTGGCACCCTGGCACTCTCTGACACCCCATCTTTATTTTTAAGACATTTTCCTGATATTTCCTGTTTAAAATCACACATTAAGTCCATTGGTTCATGTTTTCGCAACCCAACCCTCTGTATTATACGATGTCAGTTCACGCCACCGTGCCACGCTATTATTGCACCGTTACTTACTTACTTAGGTCCCGGCCATCCTCGTGGGACGTTTTGGGGCCATTCTTCTTGCTAGTTCATGCGTAAGGGCTCGGTACGTCGCTCTATCCAGTGCGATACGTGACAACTGGACTATCTTGACATTGTCGAAGTGGAAGTTTTCCATCCATCGTTTTCGGGGTATGCCTCGTAGACGAAGGCTATGGAAGGATCCTTCAAGGGCGATTTTCGGGAAGCGGCTTGGCTCCATTCGCTTGAAGTGGCTGAATCAGTGCAGTTGTTGCTCCTTGATTTTACTTATAATCGTTTTAGTGGACTGGAGCCTTAGGCGTACTTCCACATTTGTGATTCGGTCTGTGTATTTGATTCTGGCAATGCGATAGAGGCATCTCATCTCAAAAGCTAGAAGTTTTCTTTCGTCTTCGGTTTTCAGAGTCCATGTTTCGTATCCATAAATAACTATGGGGATTACTAAGCTGTTGAATAGGCGCATTCTGAGTTCGTTGGCTAGCTGGTTGGTTTTTCAGAGGTTGGCTAGTCCTCAGAAGCTAGAGCTACCAAGTACAAGTTGACGTTTCATGTCAGAGCTATGGTAATTATCTGAGGAAGTTAGGCTACCAAGGTACAGGAAGTGGTCAACTGTTTCAACCTGCCTCCCGCCTATGATGATAATGGGCGGGTTGTCTAGTTTAAGTCCCGTAGTTACCATGACTTTGGTCTTGCTGGCATTGATCTCCCTCCCAAACGGCTTTGTGGTATCGTAGAGCTTATCAGCTTGTACCAGCAGTTCTTGTTTAGAGTTGGCTAACTCAACAATATCATCAGCTTAGGCAAGATTTTCTTTCAGCAGCCCTCCTATTGTTGCACCATATTCCGACTACATCAGTGACAAAACAACATTTAGAAAGAGGTTGAAGATATGTGGTGATAAGATGCAACCCTGGAGTAGTCCTGACGAAGTTGTGAACTCTTCTGACAGCCCATCAACGGCTATTAATTGGCCTCAGAACTGGTTGTACAGACTCTTGATTACTCGGACTATCTCATAAGGGATCCCGTAGTGAAATCAACTACGCTGAACAAAATGACTATCTCAAAATTTTGATTGGATGTGTTTGGGGGAATGATGGTCGTGGGGGGGCTAGTTGCCCTCTAATCACTTTCGACTATTAAAAAGGGCACCAGAACTCTCAATTTCTAATCGAATGAGAACCTTTTGAAGTTTTTGCGACGACCCTTTCCATATAAAGTGCCCAGCTCTAAAGGAAAAAATAGTAAATAGTACATATTGCCAACATCGTTCTTATATGCCCTCAGGCCATAACTTAAAACTCTTGCCCCGAGGGTTTCAGGGGAATGTCCTCCTCAAAAACATATTTTCTATCTGGAAATCAACTACCCTGAACAAAAACTGGCTATCTCAAACTTTTGATTGTATGTGTTTGGGGAAATGATTGGCGTGGGGGGAGGGGGCTAGTTGCCCTCCAATCACTTTTGACTATTAAAAAGGGCACTGTCCCTTTGAATTTACAATCAAATGAAACTTTTTGAAGTTTCTACGACGACGCCTTATATAAAAACCTTATATGCCCCCAGGGGATAACTTAAAACCCTTGCCTTGAGGGTTGTTGGGGATTGTCCTCCTCAAAAAAGTATTTTCCATCTGGAAATCAACTACGCTGAATAAAATGGCTATCTCCAAATTTTGATAAGATGTGTTTTCGGGAATAATGTGCAGGGGGGGGGGGGCTAGTTGACCTCCAATCACTTTCGATTATTGAAAATGGTACTAGCCCTTTGAATTTCCAATCCAATGGACCGGTTTTGAAGTTTCTACGACAGCACCTTCTGTAAACACCTTATATTCCCCCAGGGCATAACTTAAAACCCTTGCCCTGAGCGTTGTGGGGGAGTGTCCTCCTCAAAAATATATTTTCTATCTGGAAATCAACTTGGCTGAACAAAATGGCTATCTCAAAATTTTGATTGAATGTTTATGTCTCTAATCACTTTCGACTATTAAAAAGGGCACTAGAACTCTCAATTTCAAATTGAATGAGCCCCTTTTGAAGTTTCTACGACGACCCCTTCCATATGAACTGCCCTGCTCTAAAGGAAAAAATAATACATAGTACATTGTGTCAACATCGTTCTTATATACCCTCAGGGCATAACTCAAAACCCTTGCCCCGAGGGCTGTGGGAGAATTTCGTCCTCAAAAACATATTATCTATAAGGAAATCATTTACGCTGAACAAAATAGCAATCTCAAAATTTTGATTGGATGTGTTTGGGGAAATGATGGGCGTGAGGGGGGCTAGTTGTCCTCCAATCACTTTTGACTATTAAAAAGGACACTAGCCACTCCAATTTCGAATCGAATGAGCCCTTTTCGAGGTTTCTACAGCAACTCCTTCGATACGAAGTGCGTGGCCGAAGAAGGAAAAAAACACATTGTGCCCATATAGTTTTTTACTTAGGCAGCACTAGCGCGCTGCCTATGATTTAAGCAACTGATTTGTAGCCTGGTGTTTCACCAGCTCTAGATAGACGGATTCATCCCAGTTTTTGTAATTAATCCGAGACCTATTGTACTCTTCATTTTCCAAATCGTCTAATAAATTATTAGTTTTAACTTTCAACATGAGTGAGATGATGTTTCCATAATACAATTGAACTTGTCCCATACCCGGCCATTGGCGCTTACACACACTGTAATAAAACTCCAACATGATTTATTTCGAAACTTATAAAATGGCACTGCCAGCGGCAATGTTTTTATTTAATATTAGGTTTCTTTTCTTTCTATGTAAAAGGATCATATTCGAGTCTATGATCGTGAATGATGGGAAGTTTGGATCCGCAATAATTCGGGCACATTCTTTTGGATCGGTCACAACATCACAACTACCCCTGTTACGCATACTCTCACAAATCTTGCCAAAGGCCGAATTGAAAAGGAGTTTTAAGATCTCTTTTTCGACATTTGTTTTTGCTAGAGAGCGTTTGTTGACAAAAGTGTCAACAAACGTCTTCATATAAGTCTTTTGATCGAATTGGAGGGCTCTATGAATCTTTTAGACATTGAAACCGTTGGCAAGCATCCAGCGCAAAAAAACGTGGTGTACAACAATATTCCGTTTCGGTTCCAGGTCGGCAATAAGCTTTTGTTTTGAAGGTGTCCAATCCCTACCTTTATTCTCTACCAAAAACAAATTGTAGGGACTCAAAGAGTCCCTAGGCACCGGTCCATTGATGCAGGGGAAAACAAAGTCTTTTACTGGGTCATGAAGTTCCAGAGGTATTTTACCCTCAATTTTCGAAAAACCATCCTTTTGGTCCATTTTGCTCAAAAGTGTGAACATTGGGAAAATCTGTAGCAGAATGATTGTCAAGCCATTGGTTATTCCCACACGGCAAATGAAAGTGAGAAATTGCTGACGGATAAAGGGAGTTCATATTCATGAAAACGGCATTCGACTTTTCACCGGTGCATTATCCAGTTGGGTTGGTTTCAAGGATACGATACCCATGGAAAAAATACCCTTCCCATATGGATCTCTCTACAAACAGGTGCCAATCCTTGTCCGTGATCAGACCTATAGCGGCATTGCTGAATTTAAGAATTAAATCCATCGCCATATGAGGAGTGGAGAAATATATAGCCCAAATTCTTCATAATTTTGTCTGTGCTTTTACAGAAAATATCTAACAACGTCAATACATCACTTGCCAGGTACATTTTACAGTAATCCCACCCATTTTCAAACCCTCCCTTTGCCCAAACCCTCGTTGCAAATTCATTGTCGGCAGTTTTGCATTGACGATTGCGAGGTGAATCATATGTGAAGGGTGGTAATTTTCCTCACTTAGCTTCGAGGCGGAGCTGTAGTACTCATACGGGTTAATGTCCTTACACTTTAATAAATCATACGTTTCCTCATCTGGAAAGTGCTGTTTCAGAAAGTGAAAACTATTAAAATCGTCGCTTTTCTGTACTTGAACGAGTTTACTTAGAGGTTTGGGGAAAAACTAAAGGAATCAAGGAAACGGATTTTAGTCACGTACGCTTTACCATTATCAATTGCTTGCCATTTAAATTCTAAGACTAGCAACTTTTCAGATGATTTTGGTATGATGTTATATAAAAAAGAACCATATACCCATGCGCCATCTACAACTTCACCTTTCTGCAAACGTGCCAATGCTGGTAATGTGAATTTCAAATCCTAATTGGAGTTGTGCATGTAAACCGGTAAAAAGTATTGCTGTCTAACATTTAAAATACACGATTTTTGCTGAACCCCCCGGAAGTTACTTCCTTTTGATGAAATTTCATGCCATAAATGGCCATGGTCTCGGGCTTTCGCATTTCCCTAATTAATTTGGTTCTTACAAACCCAACAAGTATCTAGATTTTTAATAGCCAACTCGTCTTCTGGTGATAGATTCATTGGATAGTGCGTATGGAGCAGCCGTGAAATTGCCTCTTTTGCTGTTTTAATAAGAGCAACCATAGCTGTGCCAACACAATCCTTGCCACCCAACGTCTCAAAAAAATCTACCAATTGCAAAGTATTACTTGAATCTCTCCGCAGGTGCGCAAAAGCAATGGAAATGGCTTCATGTTTTTTCACATGATTCAATTTTGACACATCCGTGAGCGCAACCTCAATGTCCAATGATACCTTGTTGCTCTGCAATAGTGTGTTCTGAAATCTTTTGAACTGCAAGGTCGTATTTTCCCCTGAAACTGTTTCCACATACTGATACCCATGACGCTTGCAGTGTTTCAAATGGTTATTTAATTTATTTCTGTATAAAACCTGGACAGACCCATCGGGCAGTAATGACGTGAAGTGTAATCTTTACCCTCCCATAAAACCCTGCTAATATGTGGAATTGGAAAAAATTGTCCAATTTACTCGGGATCTTTGGCAGGCTCGTAGAGAAGCTATACCCAGTATTTTACTCTTACGGAATAAATTACCTCTTTTTTATCACTTAGTTCAGTGTCTTCGTATTCTTCATCAAACTGTAAAACTGTAACCTCAACTTTTAAATGTTCTTTTACGCTTTCAAAAATATCTAACCCCTTAAGTGTTATTGGATAATGCCCCTTTGAACAAGTAAAATCTACTTTTTGAAATTCAGAACCCTCCTCACTGCCATTTACAGCTCAATCGTCCAACTTTGTCTTACTAACAACATCTTTTTCGGGCTTATGTCCTGCCACAAGAACGAATTATTTGAAACACTCCAATGCCGTATCGAAACGAAAGTGTTGTACACCCCTAGTACCTTTTAAATTACTATTATATTTTTAAAATTAGGTTTTCCGTTCCCCCTCCCGCCTCTTAAAGCAAATTCCTTTTTAAATTTAGTTATATTCATTTCTAATTTTTCTATAAATATGACCGATAACCCGCTCCTATTCTCTTTATAACCCTGCATCCTATTATAAACTTCAACCACCCAATCCAAAAACAGGCCCTCAAAATTATGCAAGTCGGGATGCAGCGCCTGATTTCTTGTTTTTATATGATGGTAAAGCAAAACACCCAAATTTGCATCGAAAAAATAATTTTAAACGTGATGGATGCCTTTAAAGAGTCCCGTCCTCCCGCCTCCCGTATATGTTTTTTCAGACGTGCCTGAATCACGCTGACGTAGGAGTTTCCCGTATCTATAGAAACTTTTTGAATGCTACCACTTGTAAGGGAATTGAATGCATCACCAAACTCGGCTCTATACACGTGAATGTTGTGCAAAGGGGTATCTGATAAATAGAACTGAGGCAACACTGGGGGCGAGCCAGTTCCACTGTGTTCCCCTAAATCACTGTCAAGGCTTGGTACTGTCTTGGCCGCACTAGGCGGCATTTGTTCTAGCATACTATCCAGAAAGTCATTGTTGAAGCCGAGATCCCGCTCTATGGTGTTGAAGTCTCCAATGTCGGAGAACTCTAAACTATCATGACTCGCCCTCGCACTTTAACCCCCCCCCCCTCGTGTACACTTTCCTGTACATTATCGTGGAATTTCGATGGTGATGGTAAATTGTCATCATTAGATTTCGTGTGAACCTAGAACAATAATCAGAGCATATTTGCTCGCTGGAAGGTATTACCCTATGAAAAATAGAATGGTTATAAAAGTCATAGACCCACAATACTCAGTGTATTATGGGTACCATACCCTCTTGGAACTGTAGAGCATCCCCTACTCATTGAAATGTATCATCGTATTATGAAAGGGTACCTTTCTCCTTTGGAACTCTACACCCTCTACTACTCATTGTATTATGGGTACCATGCCCTCTTGGAACTGGACACCCTCCACTACTCATTGAAGTGCATCATTGTATTGTGAAGCATTAAAAGGTATGCCCACACTACTGCTATAAATATTACAATGCTCTAAAAGACCCTTTTTGCTTGAACCTCTTTACTAGCAGTTAAGAATTTTAAAACTTACCGAAGGAGGGATTATGTCGAGCGGATTCTCGGCCAGGCCAACAATTCATCTGAGGCTTCCTCGACTGCTCCTGCTCCTCCTCCAATACATTGAGCCACAAGTTGGTCAATTTCGGCCTCGAAAAATAAATAGGCATAAACGAAAAAAGCAGGAGTTCCGTAAACTCTATGAGTCATGTTCTTAGCTATAAAATGAATGCCCGAATTATTAGGAACCGTGAAATAACTTCTGAGCGAATAACCCCTCCCAAAAGCTATCGAATAAAAGATTCAATAAAAGGTGAATAAATGACATTATCGGTATTAACCTAAGGGAGAGCATGTAACCTGTAAAGGTAAGAGCCAGCACATAAATGAATACAAAATAGCGGAAAAAATTAAATTATCTCTGAGGGGAGGTGCAGGGTCTTTTAAACTAAGGGGGCACTCAAAAGAATAAAACTCCACTAGTAGGCAGGTAATATAAAGTAATATGAAAATAGTTGGAAAATAGGCTTTATTATGTTGAAAAACAGCCTAAGTTAGAGTCTTTAAAACTAATGGGACGTAAATAAGCTGAAAACGAAAATGTAGACACTTAAAGATGAGAAAGGCCTGAAAAATGTCTTTGTTTTAGTTATTTGGAGGGGCAGAATCTTTTAAACAAAAGGCGGGATATATTAGTTGGATCTTTAATATTCTAGCAAAAAGATAGGAAAACCTTTTAATGCCTATGACAAGTGAAAAAAATTGGCCTAAAAAGTTGAAAAACTGCATTAAGAGTCCTTTAAAACTAATAGAGACACTTAAAAGAATAGAAAGCCTTTGGTAGGCAGAAAATATAAAATAATAAGAAAATATTGAAAAAAAGGTGAGAAAAATAGTCCCCTTTAGATAGTTCTATAACTTGGTCCTGTAATATAGAAAAAAATAGTGAAAGGATCTCTGAGACGTAGATATTAGATTGAAAAAATACTCACCTCTTCAGATTCAGGCGGCACAAGACAGTGCACCCTGGACGGTCCTGACATTGCATAATGTTCGGCAACCTCTCGATCTTTCGCAAGTGGGGTATGCGATGTCAGTGGCTTGGGAGGTTGGGGCAGCATGGCCTACCATCGCGTGAGCAGCTTTGCATTCTCTCTTCAAGTTCCTTATAATGTGCACAGGGGCTTGCGCTGGTTGCTCTGCAGCTCGATGGGTTGGTGTTTGTGATGCAGGTGGAGCTTGTGTAGGCATCTCTTGTCTGGAAGGGGCTCTGGATCGCACAGCCCTGGAAGGACCGGCTTCTATTGATGGGGCGTCATGGGATGCACAGGAATTGCCCTGGTAGGGTTGGCCTTCTCTTGATGGGGAGCCACAGGCTGCGCTTGCAGTGCCGGTCTGGAAGGACCGCTGTATTTGATGACTGATGCCCTAAAAAGAGTTTTATCACTGGTTCTCGCCATCTTTGATGGAGGAGGGAGAATTGGGAAATTCTAAATAAGAAGAGAAAATTTAGTATAAAATAACACCCCTCCCCCTTTTACAGAAAAAAAAATTAGTACTCCCTCTCTAGAAACCACCAACAAAAGTCATAGAAAACAGGATACTTTATCATGCTATAAATATTCAACCATTGTCAAGCTTTTAAATAAGTCCCGTCCTGTTCAAGAAAGCACAAAATAGACTTAGAAATCAAGATATCAAATAATACGCAATAGCAATCGTCCCTTTATATGCAGGAATTTACAAAAAAAGAAAAGAAAAATATAAGAATTCGAAATTAAGACCATTTAAACGGATTCCGTCCTAAAAATATCCACCCTGTCCCATTCCTCTCAAGAAAGATAAAAAGTAGCATAAACTAGAACTTTTGATAAACATACTGGGGAAATTGCACACGCTTCTAGAAGCCATAGTTTTTTTTATAAGGAATCTACCATTACCTTGTACCTGTGGTGGGAATCAGGCGTTTCCACCTCGCCCGGCATCGATGATCTTGGAGACCTTCTTGGACCATGTTGAGCGATCTTCTGCCAGCTGCTCTGCAAAAGCGAGTCACTGAGTTGACCATCTGTGTCCGAACTTTCTGAATCCCCCGATAGGTTCAAGGTCTGATTTGGCCAGGTTCCACCAGTTCTTCCTCTGTCCTCCTTGGCGTCTCTTCCACGAGCTAATAGGCTCGATTAGAAGTATTTGGCGAGGCAGGTATTCTGCCGGCTTCCGTAATACATGGCCCAACCATTTCAAACGGCGTTCTTTAATAGTGAGCGCCACATCTCTCTGAATATTGCACATTCGACGTAGATCCGCGCTGGAGATACGGTCACGCAGCTGTATTCTGAGAATTCTTCGCAGACAGGTATGCTCAAACACCTTCAGTGTATTCTCATGCTGTAGTTTTACCGACCATGTTTCGCATCCGTAAAGGAGAACGGTGCGGACTAGTGCCATGTAGATTCAAACTTTCGTTCGGACACTGACTTCGCGGCGATTCCATAAGGGTTTCCGAAGGGAGGCAAAGACTGTCTGCGCTTTCTGTATTCTCTGTTGGATATCAGCGTCGGAAGATCCCTCAATACATATTTGGGAGCCTAAGTAAGTAAAACGGTTGACTTTTTCCTGCTGAACTTGATCGAAAGTTAGTGTGAATGGTCCTGTGTCATGGTTAATAGCCATGAATTTCGTTTTCTTTGTGCTGACTTTGAAGCCGATCAGGTCTGCCCAGGCCATCACGTTGTCAAGCATGTTTTAAGCTTCTACGGGGTCTGACAGGAGGCCAATATCATCTGCATAATCGAGGTCAGTCAGTGAAAGATTCTGTCCGATCTGAGCTCCTGGATAGGACGATAGTGCATTTTCAAGCATCCAATCGACGCAATAATTGAACAGAGTCGGAGAGAGGATGCACCCTTGTTTTACTCCAAACTAAACCAGGAATTCTTCAGTTTCTTCACCATAGACTCGAACTCGGCTCACTGACGCGTCATAGTATGCCTTCATCAGTTCAACAAACTTCAGTGGCATTCCGTCATTCTCTAAGATCTTCCGAAGTTTCTGGCGAGTGACAGAGTCGAAGGCGGCAATGAAGCCCAGGAACTTCAAGATCAGGGGTAGATTGTACCTTTCAAACTGCTGGATAATGAGGCGAAAAACGAAGATATTATCAGTACAGCCTCTACCTGGCCAAAAGCCGGCTTGATTTCCTTGGGTTCTTTCCTCCCTTGCCCCTTTGAAGCGGTTCAAGAATATGATCCCGAATATTTTGACCGCAATGTCTATAAGACTTATTCCGCGGTAATTTTTGCATTCGGTTTTATCTCTTTTCTTATAGAAAGGGAGAATGACTGATGTCTTCCATTCTTTTGGGAAAGAATTGGTCCTCCGCACTTCTTCGAGAATGCCATGGACCTGTTCATCAGTGACCTCAGGGCATTGTTTGTACACTTCCGGGGGGAGGCCGTCTTCACCTGGGGCTTTGTGGCTCTTGAGGGTCTTGATCACTTTCAGTATTTCGGTTCTAGTCGGTGTATCCAGCTCGACATCGTAGGGTTCTTTAGGAACGGCAAGTGGGAAAGCATCAGGAGCGGATGATGGGGAGGGGTTTAGGAGGATCTGAAAGTGATCCTTCCATCCTGCTAAGCACTCCTTCTGACAACTGATGATTTTTCCTGATCTGTCTTTGACTATTTCTGAGACAGCAGCTTTCTTACCAACGGATTCTTTCAGGATCTGGTAAAGCTTGCGGGTATCATGTGAGCGTGAGGCTTTCTCTAACGACACGGTAGCATCTTCCCACATTTGGCGGCGGTCCAGACGAACCGAGCGTTTTACCTGTCTGCGAAGCTCTTTTGTTTCTTCTTTAGGGCCGCTCATCTTTTGTCTTCGCTCACCGACTATTGACAGGGTCCTAGCGGTAATCCAGTGCTGTCGTTTGATTTTTGCTCGGCCTAGGATCTCATCGGCAGTCTCTGTCATCCCTGTCTTAAATGTCTCCCATCTCTTCTCCGGGGTTGGGTTTTCATCAGAACTGAGGGCGTCAAATCGGTTAGTCAGTTCCAAATTGAGGGCCTGTCTAACTTCTTTGTCTTGGAGCTTACCAATGTTGAATCCGGCCTTGGGAATGTTTTTTCTCCGAGTTGCAAGACGTAGCAAAATTTTTGCAGCAACAAGCCTGTGGTCAGACCCAGACTGTGAGCCTGTGTCCGCACCGTTGTAAGAGCGAGAGTCCTGTATGGAGCTTCTTCAGCGCTGGCGTACGAGAATGAAGTCTATTTGAGCCTTAGTGACACCGTCATTTGAATGCCAAGTTAAAAGGTGGCTAGGTTTGTGCTGAAATATGGTATTGGTGACAAAAAGGTGGTTCATCAAGGCATAGTTTACCAACCTTTGCTCATTCTCGCATATGTGACCTTGTCAAAATTTTCCCAGGACTTGTCTTGTGGTTTGGTCAGACGGACCAACTCTTGCGTTGAAGTCTCCAGCAACAATCAAGTAATCACGTGCGACAACAGAAGAAGACAGCTGCTGCAGCTCGCCGTAGAAATCATCCTTGGTCGTATCAGCACCGTCACGGGTGGGGGCATAGGTAGAAATTATCGACACATTTTCGGGGTTTCTTTTTAGTCTGATTCTGGCAAGTCTACAGGAGATTGGTTCCCATTCTAGGAGAGCATTTCTGGTTCTTTGGTTCATGATGAAACCAACTCCATGGATTCCCGAATTATCCTCTACTCCGGAGTAGAAAAAATGGAATTGACGTAGCGTTTCAGGAGCTGTAATAACTATGGAGCCAGAACCTGAAATTCTGGTCTCGGATATGCAAAGTATGTCTATGTTGTGCTTCTCCATCTCATGGACAAGAAAAACTTGCATGGCTTCTTGTTTGACGGATCTTACATTCCAACATCCCACATTTATTCTAGATTTTGCCTGTTTATTGACTGTAGTGGGTTTTCCTAGATTTATGGCATGAAAAGGATTTTTCGACTTCGCCACCATATTTGAAGTCGTGTCGCCTGCCGGGAACGCCGTAGTATGGTTGGCTTGTTTACTTCTCGACACCCGCGCCAATACGGGGGCCGTGTCGCTTGCCGTGGACGCCATAGCCGTTACAACTTTTCTTCTAGGTCTCAGATTCGTCGATGTTTCTTGGGAATAGAGTTGACCGCAAGGTCCCCAGTCTTGCGGGTCACCCGGATCGCGTTGGCCACCAAATCGCTCGGCGTGGAGCTCAGTGGTGTTTACACCCTTCCACCGCTTAGAACCCCTTCCCGCTTTTAACCCCCCCCTTTCAAGAAACCACGAAGTAAAATTTGTGAGAAATAAACCTGATTGTCAGTAAGCATAGAGATAACTGTTCCTATTTTTACGGCTTAGAAAAAATTTAAATACACACCATGCAGGAAATAATCCCGTCAATAAGTAGTCAAATGTTACAAATAACTGTTCTTATTTTTACCATTTAGAAAAAATTAAATACATGCCTAGAGACGCTACACATTTAAAGCAAAGTGAGCTGTATTTTAAAGCTTATAAAACGATCATTATTCCTCTAGCTAAACTAAAGTTAGCGAAGAATTGATGTTTTTACTGCCCCCCCTCTCCTCCTTTCACGTTATTTCCATCCCCCTAAAGTATAATACATAAAAATACTTCTATTATGCATTAATTTTGCAGAAAATTGTCCCCTCTTTCAGACCGTCTAGAATTACGTAAAGCCGTCGAACCTTGCTAGCTTAATTAACGCAAATCTTTTCCTTGTGAAAATTATTTACAAGCCTCCCCTATTGCTGGGGATTCCACCCTTAATCAAATATGGGTTTGTTTAGATCGCAATGGGAAATGTCATTTTTAATGGTTTCAGTGCGTAATGGAAAAAGATACTATTTTGAGTAAAAAAGAATTAATTGGTAATGAATAGAGGGGGGGGGGTTACATAGTAAAAAGAGTATATTTTACGCTTTCAAATGATTATAATCAACACGTAGTGGAATAATTTTTTTTTGGGGGGGGGGTGTACAGGAAACAACTCGGAGACAGGAAAAAGTTCTAATAGAGAAGGGCTTTTGGGGTTTTAGTACGGATGTCGCCACTTATTGATGCAAAAATGGCGCAAAAAGGTTGCTATGCCACTTACTCGAAAAGGAGAACCCCTTGTCGGCCCAAATGTTAGTGGGATTCCCGCTCTTACCCCAACGGTTAAGAGCGTTGCCACAAATGTTCTTGGTGTTTAGCCACCAGTGTTATACCGGTATGCCATAACGCCACAGGCGTGGTAATATACGAGTGTCACCACTTATTGGAGGGGAAAGCCCCGGCCCCAAATTATAATGTTATGCCCGTGTCTACCACACCGATTCTGCAAATATCGGGTTTGGTACTACCCGATTTACACTATACCCTGTCCCCGGGTATGATGACGCGATCGAGTGGTCAAATGGCCGCTTTCTAAAGCCAAGTGTACCCGCCTTGGGTTACGGCTAGAAAATCTCTTAACTCTCTCCTTAGAGGTAACAAACCTCCCTGTCAATATAATAATGACGGTACCTCGTAGCTCTCTTCCTACCCTACCTGGGCTACGGAAACTAGTGCACAGTTTGTAGAAAATACCTTACTTGTATTCTTCCAAAAGATCACAATAGTTCCACAAAAAACATATATAGCCCCGAATGGGGTCAAAACGCAGACTAAAAAATAATAATAATCTTTACAGCACTGTCCGTAGGGGTGGACCGTCACTTGGCCCAGCCAATCAGCTACATCCCCATTCAAACCCAATTATACCTCTTAGATTTATCTTTCAATGACTCCCAAAACCAGGAAGTACGAAAATACAACTTAGTTCACAGCTTATTTATTGCAAAACCACTATCGCTTAGTAACGGAATTTAACCTGTCTTTTGAAATTATACTATAAGCAAATGTAATTAAGAAAACAAAAACAGGTCATTTATCTGAAAGGAAAACAAACAGGGGTTGGAACCCCAACACCTCCCCCCGTAAGATAAATGACCACCCAAGCGCTACCTTGGTCCACCTTTACAAACATAAACACATAACTTCAACTTTACATTGCCTTCTCTCTTCCACCAGTGTCTGTGCTACTACTTCCACCGCTTGGCTTTGGATCGGTCGTCCTCGACACGTCTCTACTGTAGGACCACCATGGTCTAGATCGTATAGCATCCGTATTAAATTTTGAAAGTTAAAATCTTCAAGATTCGTAGATAATGATTGTGCGCAGCACAATCCAAAACAAAAAATTTTCTCGCTCTCACGAATTTACATTTGAGAGAAGCAGAGAATCAGTTTATGGCACATATGATGATGCCAGCCATCGTGAAAACTGGCTGCACTACCCTCTTAATTTCTATCTGTGGAAACAACCCCACATCTCAATCAAAAAGTAAATTGCCCCTTGGCATAATTTCTAATAATCTAAGGCCGAAAATGCAAAGGCCTGTGAAAACGATAAGGGTGCTCGGAATGAAGTAAAATTTTGAGCGAACCACGAATCGCCTTTTTCCTGGGTTCCCTCCCCTGGCATAATTAATATGTGTTGATGCGTTGAAGCTAATTGAAGATGAAACTTGGATACATCTCCCACTGAATACAATTTGCTGGAAATAATTTTCGATTCCCATGAAGAATAACAGCTATGAATAGGGTTACTGGACACGGGTTTGGGTGACGTATGAAGTGACTGAGAGAGAGTATCCCCCAAGGACTCCAGATCAGAAAGGCAAGATCTCAGTAAAGGGATCACAACTTGTCCGCCTGTTGTGCATTGAGGAAAAGGGCTATCTTTTGCGACTTCCCGCAGGGGATCTTCCCCAAGGGATTCCTCTCCCTCATAAAGGAACAAACCCTCTTTCAGACCGATATCAGATTCCTTCCCAAATTTTTCCAATCTGACTCGACATTCCATATCTCACAACTTTCCCCCAACCCGTTATAGGTCATTCATCTCTATTTTGTAATCATCTTGTTTTATTCCCCATGGGTCTTTGACCTCTTTTTCCCCCTTATTATTTATGTTTTCAAGGCACAACCCATCCAACATTTTATTTTTCTCCCTATTATTTATGTTTTCAAGGCACAGCCCATTCAACATTTTTTTTATTTTTCGCCACGCCAGGCTGAATCTCCAAATGTTGTCTCTTTTCTACACTTCTCTTTTCATCTCTACTTTTCTCAGTTTTGTCATTCGCGCAGAATAATAAATCATCATGAAATCTGAATTGGACTCCAGTGTCCACCTTCTTTGACTGCATTTCTTCATTGTAGCTCCGTTTAATATCTTTTTTCTCTCTTTTAGTCATCTTTATTCTTACCGCAGAAACAAATATTTCGTTATCAAATGGGAATTGAACTCCGACATTTGGTTTTTCATATTCTACTAAAATTTCTCGAACTTTCCGATGAAAAGCGCGTACAATAAATTTCGTCTCATTTTTCACTGGTACAATCAGTGTTTCATTTTAGCAAACATTTTTCGGTGTCTCGCACTCGTTAAAAGTGTTCTCAAGTTTTCCATTTTCTGGAAATTTGGATTTCCAATTTCCGATATCTCCAAAGTCTCCTCCTACTAAAACATCCACTGCTAGCATAGGTACTAAGCCTACTTTTATCGTTTTTCTCTGGACTGTACCGTCCTTCTTTGCAATTTCTATTCTTACCCAAGCAGACGGGTATTGGTGCTTGTCTCCATAGTAACATACTGTTGTAATATTATTTTTATTGTCTATTTCCGTCTTTTTAATCAGGTCCATTCGCAAAAAAGTTTGCTCACTCCCTGAGTCAATTACCATTTCGGTGAATTTTCCGTTTAATTTTTCTTCTATTTTATGTAATTTCACAAACTCGTCAATGTTTCCTTGATTATGTGCTATAGCCCAATTCGTTCTTTTATAGGTTACTTTCTTCTCTTTATTATGGCGATTTTTAGAAAAAGACTCCGAGAAATCAATTTTTACCAGATTATCATCATTCTGAGTATCAAGCATTTCTTTTTTCCGATAGGGCGGCGCAGCCTCCCAATTTGTTTTATGGGCCGGTCCACCTCCCCGCCTTGTCAACGAAGTAGCATGATTTCCCGTAAAAGTATTTAATGTCTAGTAATTTTCTTTTTCTCGCGATTGATTCTTAGACAAATTATTATGGCTATCTGACAGCCTAGAAGTTAGTTGTGATAAAATCTCACTTTCTGTAATTCCCCAGCGGGCCTCTATTTGACCTATCATGGGTCTTTTAAACTCTTGGTGATATCTTTCTTCTTTCTCTCTAGCTATTTTATCATTCTCCTTTTTTCGTTCTCTGGCTATTCTATTAGCCTCTTCCTTTCGTTCTCTGGCTATTCTCTCAGCCTCTTCCTTTCGTTCTCTATCTATCCTAATATTCTCTTCTCTCTAGCTATCCTCTCTTTCTCTCTTCCTTCTCTATCTCTCTCTCTTTGTTCCCTTTCTTTTCTATCTCTTTCGTCTTCTCGTTCTCTGACTATTCTCACTTCCTTCTTGAAATTTAATATTTGTTGTGTCATATCTATTTGAGTGGTCTTTCGCGAGCTCCTGCTGGATCTCGATTTAACACTGCTCCGTCTACTTGGACTACTTTTATTCCGTCTGTCATTATTTCTTCTTAATTCATTTTCTGAATCTGTTCGTTCTATATGCGTATTGTCTCTTTCTTTATAGACTACTCTAGCCCTTCCGTCCTCTTTTCTATTCTTTATAATTTCATCTTTCTCAGCCTGCATTTTTTTCTTATATTCTCAGAACTCTCTCTCAAAGGCCTCCATATTAGCCTTTCTTTCCATTTTCCTACTTTTTCAATGGTCTTAATTCGCCCTTCTCGGCGAGAAAATTTAACAATTTAACAATGTTAAATTGAATTTAACAATTTTAAATTTAACAATGGACTAGGTCTTAAATTAAAAGCCCATTAGAGAAGAAAGTAAACATGGTGATGCATTTGTTACTGAAGAAATTAACCTAATTTTTTTTGCCCGAGCTAATTGTGTCAGACTCTGGATTGTAGACTTGGAATATTGAACAGCTAATCCAACACACTATGCAATAGATCTATCATACAATAGAGCCCACTTTGCTCTTTGTCATAGGCTGCGCTGCCGATGATATAAGAAAAAAATGTTTAGAATAAGTTTTTCTTTTTCATAAAGTGCAAATGACGATCCGGCCTTTAAAATGCTCAAGGGACTGAATTTGAAAAAGCTCAAATTCCCTTGCAAATGAAGAGCTAAGATTTCGTCTAATCAATTCGTCTAATCGTGACCTGTGGTGTGGTTACTTTAAAAGTGAAGTTTCCGAGCCTGATCCATCATTGTCAAATCAATATGAAAGGGAGCTTGATGGTTGCTTCGGCCAATCAATTGATGAGATCAGTTTTATTGTTACTCGATCTGCGGTTACCGAGTGAATTTCTAAGCTACAAAAGAAAACTTCTCGTAGTGTTGGTGGCCTCTGTGCAAAGCATCTAAGATATGGGTTCCCTCTCCTCATTCAGCATCTGACCTTACTCTTTCAGATGATATTCTGTTGTGGTATAGTTCCTGACTTGTTCAGTACTGGAGTAATAACCCCGGTATTAAAAAGGGGAAAGCCCTCGGACCAAATTTCTTCTTTTTTAGGCCAATTACGGTGTCACCGGTTTTGTGCAAAGTTTTTATGTCTGTCCGACATAATTTCAAAATTCCGTTAACTTCAAATTACCTCTTCAGTCTAAATGAAAATTCTTTTATCCATTTAACTTCCAGTCTCTCGCGAAAAATTGTTTTGACACGCAGCAATTTCAGCCTTATATTTTTGAATACTAATTAGTTGCGCGATATATTGGTTCGTAAATTTTTCAATTATGATCTCACAAGGCACAGCCCATAATGACCCTTCATAATTCTATTAATTGATTCCGTATTTCTTTCTTTTCTCTTTATATGTAACCACTATAGTCTACTATCAAGATGTAGGCTAACTCAACTGATCTCTTTGAAAACGCAAAATTCTTTTTACTATCAATCCTGTTAATAGTTCTTGTTCTTGCTGCCACCACTTATTCGGCTGTAAGTACGGGGGTCGCCACTTATTGATGCAAAAATGGTACAAAGAGGTTTCTATGCCACTTACTCGAAGGGGAGAACCCCTTGTCGGCCCAAATGTTAGTGGGATTCCCGCTCTTACCCCAACGGTTAAGAGCGTTGCCACCAATATTCGTGATGTTTAGCCACCAGTCTAATACCGGTAGGCCAAAACGCCACTGGCGTGGTAATATAAGGATGTCACCACTTATTGGAGGGGAAAGCCCCGGCCCCAAATTATAATGCTATGCCCGTGTCTACCACACCGGTTCTGCAAATATCGGGTTTGGTACTACCCGATTTACAGTATACCCTGTCCCCAGGTATGATAACGCGATCGAGTGGTCAAATGGCCACTTTCTAAAGCCAAATAGACCCGCCTTGGGTTACGGCTAGAAAATCTCTTAACTCTCTCCTTGGAGGTAACAAACCTCCCTGTCAATATAATAATGACGGTACCTCGTTGCTCTCTTCCTACCCTACCTGGGTTACGGAAACTAGTGCACAGTTTGTAGAAAATACCTTACTTGTATTCTTCCAAAAGGTCACAATAGTTCCACAAAAAACATATATAGCCCCGAATGGGGTCAAAACGCAGACTAGAAAATAATAATAATCTTTACAGCACTGTCCGTAGGGGTGGACCGTCACTTGGCCCAGCCAATCAGCTACATCCCCATTCAAACCCAATTATACCTCTTAGATTTATCTTTCAATTACTCCCAAAACCAGGAAGTACGAAAATAGAACTTAGTTCACAGCTTATTTATTGCAAAACCACTATCGCTTAGTAACGGAATTTAGCCTGTCTTTTGAAATTATACTACAAGCAAATGTAATTAAGAAAACGAAAACAGGTCTTTTATCTGAAAGGAAAAGAAACAGGGACGGGAACCCCAACAAGGGCACTTACTTGATTGTAGGAATTATCTATTCTTTTTATAGATAGTTGTATTTTCGTTAACTAGTTATAAGAGACTGAAGAGAAAATGTCCTTATCCTGCCTATTTATAGCGTACTCAGAACACATGGAGATCTTTGAAGGGAAACTTCTCAGTGGATTTTCATAGAAAAGTATCGTGGGGGACTCTGCCACCTGGGAAGGCATGTTTTGACATGCCTAGAAACAGGATATGCGCTTGAAATTGGGGTAGCTCAGATGACGTCAGTGGGTTTGTCACAGAAACTCAAGGGGGTGTGGCACATGACGTCAGTGGGCTCGTCATAGAAAAACAAATGGGTTTGTCATAGAAAACAAAGGGGCTTGTCATAGAAAAATAAAGGGGGTGTGTACCGTGACGTCAGAGGGGTTGTCACAGAGATTCACCTAACCTGACCTAACCCAACCTAACCGTAAAGGGCATTGAACTCTTGCCAAGGACGGGAGGACAGTGAAATCTTGCCAAGGATGGGAATCTTGCCAGCTGGGGACAGTTGCGAGGGTGTGTCGTGTGACGTCAGAGGGCATGCGCTTGAATCCCATGGGAAAATGGAGGGCATGTCTTTGAAACTGGATAGGTCACTACTAGTAATTTTATTTATTACTACATGTGAAATACCCCGACTCCCCTCCGATTAATCATATAAAAATAGTGCATCACCTGGAATCCGGAGGATCTTGCCAGGGATGTCGTGACGTAAGAGGGCATGCTGTAGAAACAGACTGTCTTTCAGAAATCCTATACCATTTTCATATGGGTGCCTTTAAAATCCAATGCTATTTACCTATGTACCTATTGAAACCGCGAGGGTGTGTCGCTAGCTGTGTTCCCTTTACTGTTCCAGGAACACCAGGAACCGTATTTCACAACTGCTAGTAACTCGTATTTTCGACGTAACCCCTTTAATTAGCTGTTGTTTTCTTTGACCACACTTCCTTTCTGTGACGAAAAAACAAGCTTTCAAATGGGGATAAATCCATTTATTTAGACAGTGAAAAAAAAGGGTAAAAAAGTCAGGATATTTTCGATCACATATACAGCGACCGTCTTCAGTAGAAATACCAAAATAATAAAATTGAAACTAGCATATTTATACACAACAAAATAAATAACTTTTTGGGTCACTCTCAAAATAATGAACTTCCGGATTATTCACTAGATTATTTTCAGAGAGATTTCATTGACAAAGTTCATTCAAAGTCTTGATATAAATTTCCTTCTTTAATCTTACATAAGATTAAATTTTTCTTCTTTAAATTTTCTTCTTGTTTAATTTGGGACGGTAATTCTTAAGGAAATGGTGGTGTTTTAAACTTCAGAGGGGGCTCGAATAATTATCAATTAAAAGTTCTAGCTTCCTTTTTAAGAGTCAAAAGGTACGGGATGGCAACTAGCCCCCTCCACACACTCACATCTTCTTTTCCACAAGTGCATCCGATCGAATTTTTTTAGAGAGTCGAAGTTCCTTTTTGTTCAACATAGACCGTTGATCATATAAAAACAACTCCAGGGTTTACACAACCCTCCAGAACCCTGTGCAATCTGTTATAAGTAATACCCCGGGGTATATAAGGTTTTTATGGAAGGGGTGGTTGAATAAAATTCGGAGGGGGCTCATTCAATTGGAAATTAAAAGATCTGGCACCCTTTTTTAAGATTCATAAGGGGCCGGTGAGCAACTAGCCCCCCAAGCGCTTTTTTCTCATTCATTCGAATGTTTTGATAGTCATTTTGTTCAAAATAGTGCTGTGTCATATAACATGGGGTTATTTTGCCTTGATAATCTCTGGGGTCAACACTGTCCCGCAAAGCCCGGGGTCAAGGGGTGTAAGTTATTCCCTGGGGGAATATGCTGTTTTTGGAATGGAAAGGTCATTTAAACTTTAGAGGAGGCTTATTTTATTGGAAATTGAAAGTTCTAGTTCCCCATTTTAAGAGCCAAAATTGATTAAAGGTCAACGAGCCCCTCCCCGCCCCTGACAACCCTCTTTTCTCCAAATGCATTCGATCAAAAATTTAAGATAGCCCTGGGTTTTCAAAATAGTCCAAAGATATATAACAATGCCTTTGAGGTTCACACAATTATGCACCGGGGGCACATAAGGTTTATATGGAAAATGCAACCGTATAAACTTTAGAGTAGGCTCATTTGATTGGAAAATGGAAGTTCGATTTCGCTTTTAAAGAGTTAAAAATAATCGGATGGTAAATAGATCCCCCAAAGCTCTCTTTTCCTCAAATGTATATTATCTAACTTTTGAGATGTCATTTTGTTCAAAGTAGTGCAAAGATCATATAACAATGCCTTCGGGATTGGCGCATTCCCAAGAGCCCGGATCAAGGGGTGCAAGTTATGCCTTAGGGTCATATCAGGTTTTTATGGAAGTGGCGGTCGTGTAAGCTATGGAGGAAGCTTGTTTGTTTGAACATGAGCAGTTATATTTCCTTCTTAAGAGTAAAAAATGATCAGAGGGCGATTAGCCCCCCCCTCCCCTCTCCCCCGTGCCATGTTTTCCCCAAATGCATCAGAATGAAATTTTGAGAGAGCCATTTTGTTGAAAATAGTCTTAATGTCATATAACTGTGGTTTCGGGTTATAAGCCCTCCCCTTCCAGCCCTTGAAGAGAGAGCTATAAATAGTAGGCAGAGCAGTAGCGCCGCATAAGTAAAGAACGATGTTGATTATTTATTTTCAGGTTCTGGCCAGGGCACTTCGTATCGAAGGAGTTGTTGTAGAAACTTCGAAAAGGGCTTATTCGATTGGAAATTGGAATGGATAGTGCCCTTTTTAATAGTCGAAAGTGATTGGAAGGCAACTAACAACCTTTCCACGCCCACCATTTCCCCAAACACATCCAATCAAAATTTTGACATAGCCATTTTGTTCACTGTAGTTGATTTCCAGATAGAAATTATGTTTTTAAGGAGGAAACTCCCCCTACATCCCTCAGGGCCATGGTTGTAAGTTATGTCCTGTGGGCATATAAGGTTTATATTGAAAGCTTTGTCGTAGAAACTTCAAAAAAGGCTCATTCAATCAGAAATTTAAAGGACTAGTGCCCTGAAAGTTGTGCCCTGGGGGTATATAAGGTGTTTATAGAAAGTGTTGCCGTAGAAACTCCAAAAAAGACTTGTTCTATTGGAAATTGAAAGGGTCAGTGCCCATTTTAATAGTCGAAAGTGATTGGAGGGCAACTAACCCTCCTCTCACATCCAACTTTTCCCCAAACAATTAAAATTTTCACGTCTAGAACTGTCCTGCTCTCTTCCAGCGTCATTAAGTGGCAGATCAGGGACGAGAAAACGGTTCACAAAGAGGTCGTGGGATAAAATAAATATAAAGTTGTATCATGAAAATTTAAATTCTACGTCGCGTAAAATTAAGATACCATATCACCTTCTTTGGTCTTCGCATCGTGGGGATTCTCTGGGTGTTAATTGTTACCTTGCAGAAATATCACATTCTCTAAAAGTTGCCCTATATGTTACTGTCCCTACTGAATCACTAAAAACTAACACGCGTAAAAGGGGATGGTCTGGTTTTCCTGGGTTAAAGGAAGCTAAAATGCGTCATCGTTTTTGGTATGGAAATGGAATGATTGTGATAGACCTCGTTCAGGTATAGTTTTCGGTTTAGTTAAATGGACGAAGCAGAATTTTTGGAAAGTTGTGAAAAATTGGAAAAAAATGCCAACTTGAAAATTTTTTACAGTCAATACAGGATAATCCAAAGCTTTTGTGGAAAGAGGTTACTAATCTTACGCGTTCCACTTCAACCCTGAAAAATCAAATTACCAACACTGAATGGCACACTCATCAATATATGCTTGCGACCCACCACCAATTGACACAGATTTCCATGGAATATTGCAGAAACAATTGTCAAAGCGTCCCCCCCAAAAATTACATCACTATTACAACTTTTATGCTATTAACTCATCTCTGTCTTCTTCAAATAGGCAAAGCCCCTGGTGTGGATGGTCTACAAGTAGAGCATTTGAAGTACGGTACAAATTTGCTGTTCGATTACTTGGCTCTGTTATTTCAGATAATTTTGTCCCAACAGTATGTCCCTACAAATCCCATTCCTGTGGGGGTAAAGCAGGGCTCAGTTTTAAGTCCATTAATATTCAACAATACACTTAGAACTGCAACGAGAAATATACCACCCTATATTATTGATAGTCATATTGATATTAGTCACCTGTCGTATGCAGATGACATACTTCTTCTTGCTGATAACCAATGGAAAGGGCTTTTGAGGCTCTTCAGTCTAGTTTGTCTAATATTGGCCTTGCTATTGAACCGTTGAAAACTGAGTTTATGATAGTAAACCCGAACGAAAACACACATTCAGAGTCACTTAAAGTAGGCTCGATCACTCTTCCTAAGTCTGATTCACTCAAGTATTTAGGTGCTCATTTTGGGTCATCGATAAGAGCGACACGCACTCTGGTTATTAATGAGTTGAAAAAGAAACTTCGCAAAACATATGGTTTGCTATTAAAAGTTAAAGGGCAATTTGACAAGTATAAATTAGAAAAGCTCTACATTTCAATGTTTGCACCGCATGTGTTTTTTCTAACTCCATTTTGAAAACTTTTTTCGTCAACAGAAAAGAAACAAATTAGGGTTAAATTTTACCGGTTTGCTAAATTCTTAATTGGTATTCCTCTATGGTTCCGTAACTCGTACATATGTAAAAAAAAATACCATGTCTTTGATATATCTGAGAAGATGGAAGAATTGTCGGCTCGAATTGAAAACCGTTGTAAGAAAATATCAGATTTTCCACTTAACCATCTTTTATATGCGATGGAATAGACATTTAGGCCCCGGTCTGAGCAGTATTTTATGTTTTAGTTTTTTTTCTCGTCAGTGGTGGTTGTCACTGTTGTATAGCTGATGATTTTTCGTGTTTTGTTCTTTTCTCTTTATACTCCTCTTGTGCATTATTGTTTTAATGTAGCGAAAAAGGGTAACAAATGTGTATGTGTATATATGTATGTATATATATATATATATATATATATATATATATATATATATATATATATATATATATATATATATATATATATATATATATATACATATATACATATATATCCTTTATTATATAAGGTTGGGTAGATCGATAGGGGTCCAGTATTTTAGTGTGGATTTAAGTTTCCACTTGTTTGTCTTTTTTTCGTTAGACATGTTTGTAGTGTATTCGTTAACTATTTGTTTCTTTTCTTTTCTTTTTTCTCTCTTTGTTTGTACTCCTCTACTGTATTTTTAATGTATCGAAAGAGGCAAAAATCAATTATTATTATTATTATTATTATCATTATTATTATTATTATTATTACGTAAAAGAATCTATTAGTAGGTTATTTCCTTGCAACTTTTTAAAACAACAAATTTGATATATTTGGTTTAATTTACTTCAATACGTGTTTTCTTAACTTCCAAAAAAAGTTCAATAACTTAATAAACATTTTTTTTTACTTTCTATTTAAACCGACGTGTAATTCCTTACACAAAAAATCTTGTAAGTTGTAGAGTTTGTAATTTCTACAACTTAAATGTAATTTCTTCATAGTAGGCATATTTCTATAAGGCATTAAAAAATGTGAATTAACTTAATTTTAAATTAGAAAATTTATTCTTTAAAAATCTAAGACGGAATGGGAGCAAAAGTGAGTTAAGTCCTAACTCAGTGCAAAAACAGGCGAAGTACAGGACTATATGTCGGTGATGCGGATCAGAAACAAGAAAATAAGCTTAAGTTATTATTGTATAAGAGCTAAAAGAAGCTAAGTTTTGACTTGTCGTTAGAACGAGCAATGTTCTGTCTCAGTGCAAAAACAAGTCAAGCCCAATTTGTAGACTGACTTGGAGAAAAACGAGCTAAGTCCTAATTGACTCAAAACAAGCTAAGGTTTGACTCGGTGCAAAAAAGAGGTACATACTGATTCGCTCAAAAACATTGCACGTCCTGACTAGGTGCAAAAAAGAGCTAAGCCCTGATTCATTACAAATGTAGCCAGAAGAGGCTATAATTACAAGGTGCGTCCAAATAGTAATGAGACTGGCCGACGCACGACCTTCCAATCGCCACCAGAGTGCTGTCATTAGGTGACATTGGTTATTGGGGTCTTGCCAAAGCATCGCACCCCGCGGCAGTCACTTCTGGACAGTGTGAGAGTGAGGATCGATAATTTCGAAAAGTGTGTTTTTTCATTTTGGGCACGGGGTAAAAAGTAAAAAATGGAGCGGACAACAGAGCAGCGATACGCCATCAAATTCTGCTTTCTCTTCGGCAAAACTGCTTCAGAAACTCTTGTCTTGATTGAGTAGGCCTACGGAGACCAGGCCATGTCGAAAGCCCAGGTTTTTCGTTGGCACAAGGACTTCAAAGACGGGCGGGAGACAGTTCAGGACAAAGATCGATCTGGACGCCCTTTGACGAGTTCATGGGATGAAAACATGTCAAAATTTAAAGGACTCTTGGACTCCGACCGTCGGTTGAGTCTGAAATTCATAGCGGAAGAACTTAACATGCGCAAGTCGACGGTACACAACATTGTAACCGAGAATCTCAACATTTGAAAAGTTTGTGCAAAACTGGTGCCAAAAGTGCTGAGTCATGAATAGAAACAACAACGAGTTGACCTGTGCTGTTGGTGAAGGTTATGAAAGGTGAAGCAGACTTTTAGATGCCGTAATAGCAGGCAACGAAACATGGGTTTTCCAATACGACCATGAGACCAAACGGTAGAGTTCCGAGTGGCACACAAAGGGGTCTCTGCGCCCCAAGAAGGCAAGAATGGCGAAGTCCAAGGTGAAGACCATGTTCATTGTCTTCTGTGACAACCGTGAGGTGGTACACAGCGAGTTTGTGCCCCAAGGACAAACTGTCAACGCTGCTTTCAACAAAGACGTCGTTGCGAGACTGCACCGAAACGTGAAGAGGAGACGACCAGATATTGCTGATCGATGGAAGCTTTAAAACAACAACGCTCTGAGCCACACCGCCTTCCGTGCGACGTTCTAGCTTCCATCAGCCCTAATCATGTTAATTTTTGCTTGTTTTGAGTTTGACTCGGTTATTTATTGTATGATTTAAATAAAAAAAAAATACATTTAAAATGTTTTAACTTTTATAACTTTAATAAATAAAAAACTATTAAAGCTCTACGGAATATGTATCATTATATGCATACTAAACTGACAATCAACAGCCAATTTATTCTTAGTAAAGAGCAAATTATGTTCGGGTCTTGAGAAGGTATGGGGGGCTATCAAAGACATAATTTCCAGACCCTTAAACTATGCTGAACACAATGGCTATCTCAAAATTTTGATTATATGTGTTTTGGGGATTGATAGGCATGGAGGAGGGGGGGGGGCTTGTTTCCTTCTGATCACTTTTGACAAATAAAAGGGCACTAGCCCTTTCAATTTCCAAACAAATGAGCCTTTTCGAAGTTTCTACTACAACAAATGGCCATCTCAAAATTAGTATCAGATTTATTTCGGAGGTATGGTTAGGGTTATCCACCCTCCGATCACTCTGAATCTTAAAAAGGGCACTAGAACTTCTGATTACCAATCTAAAGAGCCTTCTCCGAAGTTTATACGATCACTCTTTCTATATATATATACCTTATATGCCTCGAAGGCATAACTTACAACCCTTATCCTGAGGGCTGTGGGGGGAGGGGTTGTCATCCTCAAAAACATGATTTGTCTAGGCCTGGTTATTCGAGCTTGTCTCCCCATGGGCCAATGCCATATATATATATATATACATATATATATATATATATATATATATATATATATATATATATATATATATATATATATATATATATATATATATATATATATATATATATATATATATATATATATATATATATATATATATATATATACCTTATATGCCTGCAAGGCATAACTTACAACCCTTATCCTGAGGGCTGTGGGGGGAGGGGTTGTCATCCTCAAAGACATGATTTGTCTAGGCCTGGTTATTCTGAGCTTGTCTCCCCATGGGCCAATGTCACCCATATATAAATATATATATATATATATATATATATATATATATATATATATATATATATATATATATATATATATATATATATATATATATATATATATATATATATATATATATATATATATATATATATATATATATATTTATATATATATATATATATTTATATATATATATATATATATATATATATATATATATATATATATATATATATATATATATATATATATATATGTTAATAATACAATGATTTATTGAACTTGAACTACGGACCTTTCAATTATGTTGAACAAAATGGCTATTTCAAAATTTTGATTACATGTGTTTAGGGAAATCATAGGCGTGGGAGGGGGTTAGTTCCCCTCCAATCACTTTCGACTATCAAAAAGGGCACTGGTCCCTTCAGTTTTCAATCGAATGAGCTATTTTCGAAGTTCCTACGACAAACAAAAGGCCATCTCAAAATTTCTATCAGATGCATTTCGGGAAAATATGAGGTGTGTGCGTGTGGTGGGGGGGTATCCATCCTCCAACCAGTCTGAGTCTTAAAAAGGGCACTAGAAGCTCTGATTACCAATCCAGTGAACCCCCTTCGAAGTTATATGATCACCCTTTCTATATATACCTTATATGCCCCCAGGGCATAACTTACAACTCTTGGCCTGAGGGCTGTGGGGGGATTGTCATCCTCAAACACATAATTTCCGGACCTTTCAAATACTTTGAATAAAATGGCTATCTCAAAATTTTGATTGGATGTGTTTGGGGAAACGGTGGGCGTGGGAGGTGGGTTAGTTTCCCTCCAGTCACTTTCTACTATTAAAAAGCGCACTAGCTCTTTCAATGAGCTTTTTTCGAAGTTTGTGCGACAACAAATGACCATCTCAAAATTTCTATCAGATGCTTTTCGGGAAAATACAAGGTGTGGGGGGGGGTATCCACCCTTCGGTCACTCTGAATCTTAAAAAGGGCACTAAAACCCCTGATTGCCAATCCAATGACCCCTCTCCGAAGTTTATGCGATCACCCTATCTATATATACCTTATATGCCCCCTGGGCATAACTTACAACCTCTTGCTCTGAGGGCTGTGGGGGAGTTGTCATCCTCAAATGCACAATTTCCGGACCTTTCAACTACGTTAAACAAAATTGCGATCTCAAAATTTTGATTGGATGTGTTTGGGGAAGTGGTGGGCGTGGGAAGGGGGTTAGTTGTCCTCCGATTACCTTCGACTATTAAAAAGGGCACTAGTCTCTTCAATTCCCAATTAAATGAGCCCTTTTCGAAGATTCTACGATAACTCATTCGATACGAAGTGCCTTGGTCTAAAAAAAACAACAAAAAAAGATAAATAAGTAATAGATTGTGCCCACGTCGCTCTTTACTTAGGCAGCACTATTGCGCAGCCTATGATAATGTAGACTATACGTTATGCAAATGAACCGTTTTCTATTATCATTTTCCTGAAATGAGTTAGACCTAAACTTTTTGAAATGCTGGTTTTCAGATACCACTACATTAATTATTGGCGTGCATATATAACGCCTTAATGAGGCATGCACTATTTCAAAATATAATGCGTACAGAAGGTGATAAAACATCAAGGAAAACCGAAGTAATTGTGCCCACATCGCTCTTTACTTAGGCAGCACTATTGCGCAGCCTATGATAATGTAGACTATACTTTATGCAAATGAACCGTTTTCTATTATCATTTTCCTGAAATGAGTTAGACCTAAACTTTTTGAAATGCTGGTTTTCAGATACCACTACATTAATTATTGGCGTGCATTAATTATAACGTCTTAATGAGGCATGCACTATTTCAAAATATAATGCGTACAGAAGGTGATAAAACATCAAGGAAAACCGAAGTAAATATTTTAATGAGATAGATGTAACTTTTTCCACATTTTTGTTTCACATATCGCCATTCACAGTCAGCATCCTAATATTTGATCCAGGCAGGATATGTACATAGGACGTTTTCAACAGGGACTGCAATTTTCGGAGGGGAGGGCAACTTATAAAAATCGCAGGAAAAACATAAAAAATTTTAGTTAAAATCCTATAATGTTTGTACCTCAAGGAAGAGCACTAATCCAAATCCCTCCCCGAAAGTTTTGTTAGATCTACCAGTGCAGAAATTAGTTTTAAAGGGCAGAAGTTCTCTAATTTTCCTCCATCTCTTAAATCTTTTCCGCTTTTTTGTTGGCCCTTAATAACTCTCTCGGGCAATCAAAATTTATGTTCAAAAACTGGAAATAGCTCCATCAATCTTTCAAAGGAGTTAACTCAGAAAAAGTATATCTTTGCGGTCTTTATAACATCCATGATTTGCACAAAGCTTCGGATATGAATGGTAAGATTTATTATCTGCAGGGAAGAAAGTGACTGAGCCTAGTGTCAAGAAAATCCCATTACAAAGTACATGAAGCATGACTTGTCTGTTGGAAAATTATTATAAGACCTAGGGGATTAGGGGAGGGGTAGCAGACACATGTTTAGTGAATTATAAGGCAAGGGAAAGTCAATCAAAGCTGAAACTAGGAAATTATGCAATATAGGAAATAATTACTGGCAGGACTTCCATAATACAAAGCCAGTCATTTTACCAACGTTTGACTGCTTATCAGAATAATGGAACTCTGCCCTTTTTTTCTAGGACGAATATTCAGTGTAGAAAAATAGGCGTGATTCTTTTAAAAATTGCAGCATTAAACTCAACATGTCTGAGGATCCTGTAACGGAGATTTCAGTCATCCATTTACGAGTTAGTGGAATTTTGTATTTTTCCCTAGAAGTATTGTCACAAATCGATGTTTATCTGTTTTGTTCATTTTTTTTCCAAGTGGTGATTGCCTGGAACCAGTCTCGTTGATTATGGAAAAGGGCTCATTCAATCAGAAATTTAAGGTTTTATTCCCTTTTCACATATACAAAAAAAGGGATCGCGCCACGACAAAATGATATTTTCAGCAATTTTGTTCAACAAAAGAAGAATTTTGTCCTAACAAGGACCAAATACAATTTAGACAAAATTTTGAGAAAATTCATTGATTAAAAACTGTGAAAATTGCAGTCTAATGAAAATTGAGAGTCTAGTATAAAAAACTGCTAATTAGGTACACCTAACTTATGACTTGGAACGCTGTGGTGATGTCAGCCTCTTCTTGATTTCATGGCGTCACCAAAGGTTCGATACAACCACCCTAGGAAAATACGAATTACTCCTTAAAGTTGTGGATTTTTTAGATCGTTTTTATGGCCAGAAATGTCAATATGTCAGTTAGAGAAAAAAGAAACTATGTAGCTGATTTCGAGGTCGGGTCCCGGCACTCGGCACGCGACAGGCTTGTATATATGTATATATATATATATATATAGATTCTCGTTGTCGCTTGTCCTCTAACTGCAGATAATCTGAACGTCTTCTTGATGTCATGGCTTCAGGTTAGGTTTGATGCAACCACGCTGGGAAAAACACTAAAAAAGCATATAAATCTAACAAAAATATGTTTTGAATAAATACAAATTTGTTCGTTTAAAAGGAGTATATATATATACATATATATATATATATATATATATTTATATATATATATATATATATATATATATATATATATATATATATATATATATATATATATATATATATATATATATATATATATATATATATATATATATATATATATATATATATATATATATATATATATATATATATATATATATATATATATATATATATATGTAAATTGATATCATTTCTTAATTCAACTGAAAATGCATCAAAGAATCATGCATTTTATAGGATTTGTTTTCTTCCAGAACTTGTTGTGATTATCACTGTTGCTTCTCTTCTAACCGCGGATTGCATTTACGATTCCATGTATTCGTTGTGATATTAATGTCTGGAATATCTAAAATTGGTAAAATCATCTTTTTATTCTTTAGTTTCAACTAATACGGTGGGAGACCAGCCATTTCAGTTAAATTAAGAAATTTGGTCGTGAATTCAATTCCTCCTTCTTGCGTATCACGTTCCTTGTCCAATCGTAATTTTCTTTAAATATCTAAGCTAGTGTTGGGCGACATTTGATATCGATATTAATATATGAATATATCGGAATATATAAACCAATATTTTCTTGGGGTCTCTCACCCCCTACATTCCCCGCGGAAAATCCACATGAAAATTCTGCAAGTTTTCAGCATACATCTTTGAGATTATTTGCAGGTTTGAATTCTTTCATCTATAGTTAATTTTATTTATCCTTATCTTATATCTTACCCTGGTATCTTTTCACAAGAATTCACCTCCGGCTCCCGAATCAGATACGTGTAAATTATTACCAACTGAGAATAAAAAGTTCAGAACAAATGATGTTATAATGAAAAGTTCGGATTTTGAATGTTATCAAAGCTAAACTAGCCGATCAGACAGGGTAAATTTCCTCAGTCTGAAAAATTATGTCAAGGAAAAGGAGCTATCAGTCACAGATAAATTAAAATAAGGTATTCTAGCTTAATTGTAACTATAAATGTATAATATATATTATATATATATATATATATATATATATATATATATATATATATATATATATATATATATATATATATATATATATATACAGCTGATGCTACTAAGGCTCACCTTATGAAAATTGCCACTGAGTGGGGGATCAAGGAAAAGGTTATTGCTATAGTAACTGATATTGGAGCAAATAAAGTTCGGGCCGTAAAGGGTGCTGCATCCCAAGTAGGTACAGGATGGACACATGTTGCGTGCTCCGCACATACTCTAAATTTGACGTATGGGTGCTATTAATGATACTGCTGAATTGTTGCCTCTCGTCAAAAAGGGTAGAAATATTGTCAGCTTTTTCAGACGTAGTTTTGTAGCTACCGACAAATTGCGCCAGGTTCAAATATACATTGAAAATGTTTGCACCGAAAAACCAAAACCTGATGTGACCACTAGATGGCATTCGCTCTACACTATGTTGCGTAGTCTACAAGATTTGAAAGAGTCGGTAACAAGCTCGCTTGCGCTTCTCGGTAAAGTGGACCTCATACTCACTGATAGTGAATGGGGTGTTATTTCAACGTGATTTCGGTGCTTACACCCTTTGAAGAGGCAACTACTGAGCTCTTTTCTGAAAGCTAACACTCCATCTCGAAAGTCCTGCCTTTGTCTAAGATTTTGAGACGCCCCCTTGTTCAGGTAGATTTGGTGGATATTCAGATGTGGTTGATGAGCTTCGAAAGGTTTTGATCAATAAAATGCATTGTAGGTTAAGCCTTGGTCAAGTCACACCCGTCGCAGTTGTCACATATCTTGACCCACATTTCAAGAAAATGTATATCTCCCCTGACGATCTTCTACAAGTTGAGAACAAAATTGCAAACCAGATGGATTTGGCATTGCTGGCTATTGAATATCGATCAGAAGATACAAGTAACATCGCCGAGCCTGCGATGCAATCATATCAGAATCAAGCCAGTTTGTGGGATTTCACACGATGAAGTCCTTATAGTCAATGCAGGACATGCCTCGACAGCAGCCGAATATATCATGGCTCTGCAAACCAATAGTTTGCCTATATAGTTTGCCAATAGTTGTCTGAAGCCAATAGTTTCAAGAGAAACTTGTCCACTCAAGTGGTGGAAGGCTCGTGCTATGGGGTCCCAAGGACACCTGTACCAAGTTGCAATGAAATTCATGTCCGTGCCGCTACCAGTGTCCCATCTGAAAGAGTGATTTTCAAGGCTGGTCAGATAATCACTGGACGGTGGAACCGACTCTCAGGGAAAAACATTGACATGCTTCTGTTTTTGAAAAGCCAGTAGTCTATTTTTCTCTTTTCCTGAGCCCGAATAATTCCAAATCTGAGTTGTTATTATATTAATTTATGTAATTGAAGTTTATTTTTATTGTTTGATTTGATATTATTTGAATTAAAAAAAAAAGTTATACAAAATATCCTTTATTTACCGTTTGCGCTACTGAACTTCGGCAAATCCATAAGATAGCAAAAAACTGATCCGAAATATCGATATCGATATATCGAATGTTGAAAGTAAAAATATCGATATACCGGTTAATCAAAATATCGCCCAACACTAATCTAAGCCCTGCAATAGCCTAATTATTATATTGTTTAGTTTTAAGTAACATTTTTGTTTGTAATTCAATGGGATTTTTTGTTGTTTCTTGTTCCATGTCTTTTCCTTAGCTGTTCAGAATCATTTGAAATTTTGTGCAATTTTACACGTGTCATAAATACTAACTATTAATTCTCCCTTCTATCCTTTACAGACAATAAAATAACCCGTTCCTTGTTCAATTATATAGTTTTGGCAAAGTAGTTTGTCATCTTGTGTAACTGTGCATACGTCATAGATACTAAAAGCATTGTGTATTGCTATTAATGTACATTCACTTTAACCAATACAGTCTTGAGCTCAAATGTTTTAAAAGGCAATCGGTTGCACACATTAATACTCTCCAAATGGCACTTTAAAAGTTTAGCATAAAAGAAGAGCTGACGGTTTTGGCCTCTCCTGTACCCGGGACAAAATCTTCATTAGCTCTACCCCCCCCCCCCTGTCTCCCCCAAAATTTTCAGGCCAAATTTTTAACCAAATTTTCATTTGTAAAAAAACTTATTTTCAATTTGTTAATTATTTAATATATTTTTTAATTATTTTTTGTTCATTATTCAAATTACTTAATCATTTAATTATTATTATTATTTTAATTTGAATATTTTAATTATTATTATTTAATTATTTTTGGTTTTTGATTACTGTGTTATTAATCAATGAAAAATTTATTAATTGTTTTCATTTATTAACTGCACCCTCTACTTTATTTTAATGAAAATACAACTTCAAATATTATAAAATGATTATAACCGTTAGATTCTTTACTTGAAATTTTGCGCCCCTAAAATTTTTGCACCCAGGGTAAGTACCCCCTCTTTCCTTCCCCTAAAATCACTTTTGGTAAGAGGGAAAGTCCCCTCCCCCCTTCGTATACGGAATAATCGTTGTCGGCATTAAGTTTAAACAACTCTCTTTACTGGCAATGCTCTTTTTTTTTATTTACTACGATGGGAAAAGTCAGGAGATGTGTCATAAGCTGAAGAAACAAACGTTCTCTTTGGGTTTTTAAAAATAAGGGCAGCCTCATTTTTGTATCTATGCCAAAAAATGGTTTCTTTCGGTGGCGTTAGTTCATAAAATGCAAGGGGGGGGGGATTTGTCGTTTTTTTTTCTATTGAAAAAAGCCCCCAAACAGGCATTTTTCAAAATCTAGGGGGGAAAGGTAGAAAAAATCTAGATATTTTTGAACATTTTTAAAAATGAGTGTTATTTGAAAACCTTACTGGAAAATGAAGTAGAATAATAAAAAAATAGGCCCTTCGTTTAATCGGTCCAATGGGTTTAATCGGGAGGCAGGCATCATTTTCCTTATTTGTTATTACTTAAAAATGATTCTAAATAACAATTCAAATTTTGTTTTTTGGTCAGTACGAGGGGTGGTTTAGATACATTACACCCTAAAATATTTTAATATGTCCTTCAATCGTGTATACTTTTTATTTCTTTGTCCAGTTTCCGTAAGCAGAAGTGTATGCCGCCGGTATTTTGTTTCAAGTCGTAATTGAAACTATAGGCACAAAGAATTGCGGTCTCGTGTCTGCTCTAGGACAAATTCTATTGTAGTGACGGAACAAGCTTATTAGTTGCAGTTATGATTTACATTTTACAGGAAGGGCCTTATAAAACAGCTATTATGAATTCTCAAAATGACTTTTGAAATAAATTGACCATACCTTCATAGTTCCGTTGCTTTAATCGTTTCCTTTTACAATTCCTACCGCTAAAAGTAATACAATGAATTTTTCATTTTAATGGACCTTGGTTTGGAGCCATATTAAATTCTTCAGTTTTGCGATTCTGGTGCTTGTGTAATTTACAATGGGGCGCACGAGTTGAGGCGCGCAGATCTGTTATAGGAGGGTCAGAGGAGGGGAGTGATTTTAATAGTTTAATTCAAGTGTTGATTTGAGCCAGCCAGTGTTGAATTATACCATCGCTTCCTTTAACTTTCAAGAAAGTAAAAGAATAGCCCTTCGATCTTACAATTGCTTGTTAACGATATACTGGTAATAAAATATACTCTACAAAATGTATTTTTGTTACTTTCCCTTTATATGAGCCTTTATATGGAAACCGGTCACGAAAAACCCGTTTTTGAAGGGTTAATGCAAGACACCGCTATAGAGTAATGGAATGCATAGCGTGGTTTTCATTGCGTATACGATATTTAAACTGTTTTTTTTTGGGGGAAAGGTACCTAGGTTAGGTTAGGTTACGTATTTAATATATGCTATGCTTTACCCACCACCCCCACCCCCCACCCCTAATGTGCAAATATATAGCCCAAATTTGTTTATAAACTGTTATATATTCAACCTATTTTATTTATTTCATCAGCATTAACCAAACTTGACTTTTTAGAAAGGCCTATATAATGGGAAAATGCCGTATTTTTTTTATTTTTCATGTTTGGAGGCAACTCAAAGAAAAATCCTTTGGTTAATGAATCGCTTCGCTGGTCTTCAAAGAGGAGGTAGTAAACATTTTAGTGAGTACTGATTAATTAAAAAAATATTTTCCTAAAATAGCTGTTAAAAGATAAGTCTACAGGGATTTAAAACTTGAAAGGAGCAGAAACAAGTCCATATAACAAGTTAAACTTTAAACGCTGAGACATATTTATGCATAAAAGAGCAACCACCTTCACTGGCTGTTTTTCTGGCAATGGTGAATTAATGGCTGTTTCACGCTTTTCTTCTTTTAGGGTCTATGTAAAAACAAGTATTAAAACGGCTAAAGTTTTAGTGGTCTTGCCGGAGAATACTCCAAAGGACATTTAACATCCTCCTCCAAAAAAATAATATTTAAAGCCTTAGAAAGTATATTCTATAATTTGGGTGCTTTTTAAAAAAAAACTTGGTGGTATTTCCTCAACCCCAATCCCGCTCTGTTTACTGTGGCTCACCCAATATAGGATGCAGTAAAAACCTTTGCAGCAGAAAATGTATAATTGCCTTTTGTTTTAAATATCCCTTGGCGAGACTGTGTAACAGAAAACATATCGGCACATAATTTTTTGAAGAATTATTAATTTCAACTCAAATTGAAGAAGCGATTTTAAAAGGTATCTCACTTTCGTTTATGTCAAAATCATTGCAGGGTCCTAATGCGCTAAATCTCGTACTATCTACTCATTAAATGAGGTAGAGCTATGTCGAAAGTATGCTTAATATCTCCATTAAGCAGTCAACATCGGAATTACCTCATAAAAGTGTTGGGTGCTAAGACAAACAGTCTTCTATTTCCTAGCTTGTGAGAACAGGGAGCTGTTTGTGAAATCTATAAAGAGGACTTTCAGCATTTAAAGTGTTAAAACTGGAAAGCGTTTAAGATGTTGTTATTATCATGTCAGTCCTTGATCAGTCGTTTTAATGGAGGTCAGCCATAGACATGAAAAGAAAATTTTCAGGCCATTATTTTTTATTTATTTAGGCATTAAGGCGTTTAAATTATTATGGTTATCTTTATTGTATTTAAATTGAGAAGGTTCATCCTATCGTTTCACGGAAGTCTTTTCCTGATGGTTTTATGTCCCGTAACTAACTGGTGAAGACTGGGATTCACAAAGTTAGTATTAAGCGAGGGGTAACAACTGGGCATTTTGAGGGACACCTGGAGGTATGAGGTACGGAGGCACGGAGGCATATTCCAAAGGGCGCAACATGTAAATATATACAGCTTGCCTGTTATTCAGTATCTGTCGAATATTCCAGCACCTTCAAAAGCGATCTTTTAAAACTTGGAAAAAATCATTTACGGGTTTATTTGGCAAGGAAAAGAACCCCCAAGACTGAAAACAACTGATGTACCTAAAGAAGAAGAACGGAGGACTGCAAGTTGTTGATATTCATGCAAAAACTAGACAACCCTACGATGGCACTGATGATGTCACTTTTTCCTATTAGACATGCACCGTTGCCACCGGTTCAAAAATAAAATTCCGATTTTTCTTCAGAAAAAATCCCGAAATTTCAAAAAAATCCCGGAACACGGTTTTTAAGTTATACAACATAGGGCTGCGCGGTGATGACTCAAAAAACAAGGCGTGAAATTCAAAGTACCATGAAACGTGGTTTTTAGTTGTAACTAACAACTGATTGTCAATATTCCTAGTATTATTTCGACGTGAAAACGTTCTGGTGGATTTGTAGGATCTAGGTCAAATATTTTAGGCCAGAACAATTCGGCAAAGTTCCGAAAAAACGTGTCTACGCATCCACGTTTCATCCTTATTTGAATTTCCCACCCAAGAATTGACGTTACGCTTCGCAGCCCTATTCAATATGACTTGACCAGCGGTAAAGTTGCCTTTTATCACGTCTTCACATGTCCCTTTCCCTTGTATCATACCTGCTTTTCTGTTTAGTGGCTGTGCCAAGACGCACCCTTGGATCTCGGATTCTTAATTTTACTAAAAAAAAAAAGGAATCTGCTGCTTTGACACGAAAGAATCTGGAACACAAAGATCCTTTTCTCCTGAATGTACTTAGATTCCAACTTTATTGGTAATAACCACAGGCCGTTGGGTATTTGAAGAGAAAACTGTAAAGCAGCAGTCAGAAAAACTGTTACTACTGAGTTATTAGTAAAAAGCGCTAAGTAAAGCAACCAACTAAAAAAAAAAAAAACTAGGTTCTCAGATATTTACTGATACGTTTCAGTAACTATCTCGATAATCATAGCTCAAATAACAACCCTAAGAAACTGGACAAATGAGCTTCAGTAAATCAAACTAAGCTCGGTTAGTACAAGTATAAACACTAAGTCTTCTACTACTAAGTCTTCTACTTAGCATAACATGTTTTCCGATGATATTTATTGCGTCCGCCTCTCTAAATTTTGGAATGCATGTGATACTTATAGAAGTAGATCAAGAACTCCAGTACCTGGGGGACAGGGGGCACATGTACTTGAACTCCAAAGACCATCACAGGCGTGAGTCTCCTCATTGTCTGTAGGATATATGTTTCAAGATTATTTCTAGTCGTGTACTCTCATGCACGCTGGTTAGTTTCTGGCTTTTGTTGACGGATTTGTTGCACTTTTTTTTTTTTTTTTTTTTGAGGTTTGTCGTATACATGACTGAAAAAAAAGAAAAAAAGAAGGAAAAAAGTGCCAACACAAGAATGGGTTTCTTGTGGATGGAGGACACCCAGTCTACGGGAGAGCAAATAGTTTTTTTTGTGTTAAAAATTTTAAAGTTGTAAGAGTAAGCCTTTTGGAAGACCACCTTTAAAATTTGAATTCGTATTAGTGAAAATTGAAGAATATGAATTTGATGAAATTGAAATATAAATTCCACCAGAAAAGCGTCTCCCAGAGGGGGAAGGACACCCTGGAACGGGGGGAGCGATAGATATTTGGCAAGAAAAAAGTTAAATGGTAGTGGACCTTCATGTCCACTAATACATTGACTGGTATATAATACTTTATTTATTTATTTTTAAGTTTAGGTGATATGATAGTGTATAAAAGTTGTAAGATTTATGTGTTTTTGTATAAAAATATCACCAAGTGGAGTGGAGGAGGGGAAGAAAAAAAATAACAACTACCTTTGATAAATTTTAATCAAAAGTTCTTCTGCTGACACACTGAACATGGTGACGGTGGTGGTTATGGTCTCGAGGTCAGTTTTGGGTTTAGGTGCCATTTCTAACACGATGATTGCGACGCTGACGAGACATGAAAAAAGTGGAACCCTTTCTTCTGGATAAATGAATTCAGCTTTGTGAAGACGTCTCAGTCAAAGCAAAAAACAACGTTGGTGCCGATTTCCATAGAAGCGGGTTCTGCTGAATGCATGATATACAGGCTGGAGTCACAGTAACCCTGGTCTACAAATGCGGCAGTTAACGTGAGATCAGCATTCAGCCGGAACCCCTGGCACAGAATTCCTATGTCGTCAGGGAACGGCATCGCCGTATTCTGCGTGTCAACAGAGTGGCATCTTCGCCCAGATAGGTAGCCAAACTGTTTGACCCGCCCAACTATTACTCTCTTTCCCCTGCCAACCGGTCTGTAAACGCACCATTCACCGCTACGCAATTCCGATTTCATACCGACCTCTGCATTGGTTTGTGGCGACTCACGTAGTCCTACTCGTCGGCCCTGGACCATCACCCGTTTTAATCGGTCACTACTCAGCTTTTCAGAGCTTTCCCTCAGAAGCCACAACAGCGTGGATTTTTTTATTGGTGTTATGGAGCCATCAGAAGTCTTGACAAGACAAAACCTAGAATTCTTTATGTTCGTCACAGGCTCACTAACCCAATTTTTCTCAAGTTGGTCTTTCGCACAGTGAGCAATCACTGGCAAATCTTCAAATGTGAGCAAATGTTGACGGTACATTCTTACCAAAATTACCCCTTTTTTAAGTCAATTTCCTTATGTTTTCCATAATTATACAAACTTTCTGGTGTTCTAACAATTGCACTAATTGCTAATAAACAAAAACATATTTAAGATCTCCATAAAAAGCTGATTCTTAGACTGAATGTTATCAATAGTTAGGCTCTTACGTATACTTTCGTTATTGACACCATTCAGTTATTTACTTACCATTCATTACTATGGAGAATGTTTTTTTGTTTTTTGTTTTTTTGTTCCAACCAAATCATACAGAAAAAACATTTGTGGAAAACTGGTTAGGAGTTACTCAGTCACAAATTAGAACTTACATTTTCCTTATTGTGGGTCAGAATCCACTGGCAGGCATCCAACAATGGGGCAACAAACATTTTTTCCATGGTTTTTACCTATTCTGCTTTTCCTTTGCTTTCCTTATAATTACTTTATAGTCCCAAATTTCCAGGGGGGAATGCCCCCCCTGCCCTTCCTTGCCGGCATCCTTGACGTAGGCCATAATATTAAGTTTCTCGTATAAAGTCGAGACAAATTTCGATTTTTTAGGTTTATTGTGATGATTTTCATCTTCTATTTTCGCCAGTGGTTGGTATCGCTAATTTCGGCAATTTGTTGAAAGATTTCTTATCCAAACTGAACATTATAATAAAAAAAAATATCTTAATTCATTACGCTCAAAAATTTTCTACCTAATGGGAGTTCATTCAGTATAACTCACTCTCTCTTAAATCCAAGATATATCGCTAGACTATGCCCATTTTTTTCAAGAAAGTGTTATTTGGTAATAACAAACAGCTGGAGCACCAGAATCACCCTGTATTTAGATACCCTTCCTCTAGGCCTAGCCTATATTTACACAGCATGGTATAGCCTATTATTTAAGCAGGCTGGACCCCCCCCACACAAAAAAAACTATCACTTGCCCTAACTCTATACCTATGCTTGGCTTACCTAAAATTTGGTTCCTCTTGATCTGGGCCCTCCATATCAGCAAAATTACATCAGAATAATTTCAGACAACGGCGAGAATCAGTGTTGCCAGCTTCTGGTGCGAATTCCCTGTTAAGAGTAGTAAGTTATATAAAGGTTTCACGGTTGATTGAGTAATATGACTTACCAGGGGGCAGTCACCTATTACTACGAATGGTACATGCCTTAGAGGACGTGTTTCTAAGGTAACAGCCATTTCTTTGGGGTCAAACGGTGAGACAGCGGCGTTTATTCCATATACAGTAACTGGATTAGTAGGTTGTTTTAAAAACTTGGTAATGTATAATGTACTCAAGCATGTTTTGAGAGTTTGATTACATGCCTTATATATATATATATATATATATATATATATATATATATATATATATATATATATATATATCAATTGCACAATGAATGTACGTCATGAATTCACGTGTACATTCTTAAAAAAAAAAAAAAAAAAAAAAAAAAAAAAAAACCTGGTATGATATATAGTAGTCAAACAGAATTTGAGAGTTGATAAAGTGAAATTATGTCAATATTCTAGTTTTTTCTAAACCGGTATTTCCTATAACTTAATAAAGGGTTAAGGTGATTAGCGATTACGAGCGAGGATAGTACGAATTGCTTGTGAAAAACCCGGATGAATTAGTTGAAAATAAAGTTTTAAAGAGAAATGTCTGAAAAGTAATGATAGAATGACATTGTGACTTGACCTCGCTTTACCTCTCCGATGTGGTCTGTATAATACACAAGTAACGTATGAAAAGTATTGTCAATTTAAAAAGAGATGGGTGAAAGGTGTTTTGAGGGGGATGCGTTGCATGGAGGGTTGAGTTGCACGAGGGTTCAGTTAAAGAGGATACAGTTACACGGGGTTTTACTTATTGTAGGTTGAGTTGCACGAAGGTTCAGTTAACGGGGGGATAGTTACACGGGGGTTTAGTTAAATTGGGTTGAGTTGCACGAGGGTTCAGTAGCACGAGGGTTCAGTAACATGGGGATTTAGTTGTACAGGGTTTCGGTTATACAAGGGTTCAGTTACATGGAGGGTTCAGTTGCACGAGGGAGGATTTGTGAATTTGAGGAGATGGGGTGAGAGTGTACTGTATAATACACAAGTGATGTTTTGGAGAACTTTGTCAATTTAAAATAGTTTAGAAATAAAAAAAATTTTACAAGAAACGGCTGAAAAGTGTTTGGAGAGAGATGGGAGTGCATGGAGGGTTGAGTTGCACGAGGGTTAAGTTAAAGGGGGGAGAGTTACACGGGGTTTTAGCTAAATTGGGTGGAGTTGAACGAGGGTTCAGTAGCATGAGTGTTCAGTAGCACGGGGGTTCAGTTGTACAGGGTTTCGGTTATACAGGGGTTCAGTTACATGGAGGGTTCAGTTGCACGAGGGTTCAGTTAAAGGGACTATAGTTACACGGGGGTTTAGTTAAATTGGGTCAAGTTGCACGAGGGTTCAGTAGCACGAGGGTTCAGTACCACGGGGGTTCAGTTGTACAGGGTTTCGGTTATACAGGGGTTCAGTTACATGGGGGGTTCAGTTGCACGGGGTTTGAGTTAAAAGGGGCTTGAGTTCCACGAGAGTAGTGCTTTTTCGTGGTTTAGCTTGTGACAGTTACATTCTCTTAATCTTTCAAAGTTCACTTTGATTTTATTTCATTGATTCTTTTTGTGTGCATGTCCGGGCTGGTGTTTGCAAGTCCAGGTTGGGTTTTCAGACCTACGTTTTTTAGATTTTCGTGGGTGTTTGGTTCCCGGGGTGTATTATTTGAGAAGTTAACTTTAGTATTTCGTGATTTCACGTGCCTGAAATCATGAATTAGTTTGGTTAATTAGCTGTTTGGGTTTTCAGACCTAGTTTTTTAGATTTTCGTGGATGTTAGGTTCCTGGGATTTATTATTTGAGAAGTTAACTTTTGTATTTCATACTTTGACTTGCCTGAAATCATGAATTAGAATATTTAATTGGCTGTTTGGGGATTTTCAGACCTAGGTTTTTTAGATTTTCGTGTGTGTTTGACTCCTGGGGTTTATTATTTGAGAAGTTAACTTTAGTATTTTGTGGTTTTACGTGCCTGAAATAATGAATTAGAATAGTTAATTTAGCTGTTTGGGTTTTTAGATTTTCATGGGCGTTAGGCTCATGGGACTAATTATTTGAGAAGTTAACTTTAGTATTTCGTTTTTGACGTGCCTGAAATCATGAATTAGAATATTTAATTGGCTGTTTGGGGATTTTCAGACCTAGGTTTCTTAGGTTTTCGTGTGTGTTTGACTCCTGGGGTTTATTATTTGAGAAGTTAACTTTAGTATTTTATGGTTTATGTGCCTGAAATCATGAATTAGAATAGTTAATTACATGTTTAGGGTTTTCAGACCTAGGTTTTTTAGATTTTCGTGGATGTTTGACTCCTGGGGTTTATTATTTTAGAAGTTAACTTTAGTATTTTGTGGTTTTACGTGCCTGAAATCATGAATTAGAATATTTAATTAGCTGTTTAGGGTTTTCAGACCTAGGTTTTTTAGATTTTCGTGGATGTTTTACCGAAAAAAAAACATAGTTGTACCGTCAACGCCTCGCTCTTTACGCTAAATTGTGTTATTGTTTAAAAAATTAGAGTTGTGAGAAAGTCAAACTTTAACGTAAAGAACGAGTCGTTGAGGAAGGGGCACCAGGTTTCATAAACGGAATAATTTATACCCGTTTGAAGTATTAAAAGCATTTCTTAATTTAAGTTAAAAAAACTTGTTTTTTAATTAGCTGATAATTAAACATTTAGTGTTTTTTATAATGTAAGTGTTTTCTTAATAAAATGGTCGGTCTTTAACAAATATATCCCTAGTGATTTAACACTGAGCTTAAACTATCGATTTTTTGTCTTGTTACATGTGTAAAAATGGGACATTCAATATTTTTTCTAATGTAAGTGTTTTAATAATAAAATGCTCCATCTTGAACAAATAGATACTTCGCTAGTAAAAAATGCGCATAAATTCTTGATTTTTTTGTCGTGTTACTTAGGTAATAATAGGACATTTCTTTTTTTTTTTCTAATATATGTGTTTTTTTAAGACAATGGCCCGTCTTTAACAAATATAGACTTATCTAGTTAAAACTGCCCATAAATTATTGATTTTCTGTCGTTTTACTTAGATAATAAAGGCACATTTAGTATTTTTTCTAATGTAAGTGTTTTTCTTAAGAAATTCCCGCTGGAGGTGTTATGACTCCTCCCCACAATGAATTCAGATGGTTTTAGGACTCATCTCACTACCCATAACTCAATTCAACTTTGAGCGAAGGTATAAAAGTTTGATGAAGTATTTCTCTACTTAACAAGTACATTAATAGCCTCCAAGATGATAGGACTGTATGACACAGAATTTATCAGATTAAAAAAAACATCTTGCGGTGTTATATTTGAATGTGCTTTTTTATAATTGTATATGGATCTCGAAGAAATTGACTGTTATCATTGGATAGTGAACTATAATCTGTTTTGGTATGAGAAAAGCTTGTGGAGTACTACATTACGTTATATAAACAGACTGGAATTCTATGATAGAGTGATTACACCACTTAATAATACTGGTCAGGAACTGAGAAATGTTCAGGAGGAAGTCAGTGAAATTTTCAGCTTTTTTGGGGTCGAAGCACTCTACGTAAAGGGTAATGTACCTACAGCTAAAGTTTTAATTCAAAAGTGTGACCCTAGGATTCCACTTTTCAATCTAGAAGAGTTTAAGTGTCCTAAATTTAAAAGGGGGTTATCACCGTCCTGAAGACGAGGTTAGGTTCTTCGCGCAGTGGATACCTAAGGACATACCTGATCGTGATAAATCCATAAGACATGGTAAAAAAAACTATTCTATATCATGGGATCATCGTTTCTGGATGTTTAAGTGTATAAAAAAATTTAGCGTAAAGAGCGAGGCGTTGACGGTACAACTATGTTTTTTTTTCGGTAAAACATCCACGAAAATATAAAAAACATAGTTCTGAAAACCCTAAAAAGCTAATTAAATATTCTATCTAATTATTTAAGGGACGTAAAACCACAAAATACTAAAGTTAACCTCTCAAATAATAAACCCCGGGAGTCAAACATCCACGAAAATCTGAAAATCCTAGGTCTGAAAACCCTAAACATGTAATTAACTATTCTAATTCATGATTTCAGGCACATAAAACCATAAAATACTAAAGTTAACTTCTCAAATAATAAACCCCAGGAGTCAAACACACACAAAAACCTAAAAAACCTAGGTCTGAAAATCCCCAAACAGCCAATTAAATATTCTGATTCATGATTTCAGGCACGTCAAATACGAAATACTAAAGTTAACTTCTCAAATAATAAATCCCAGGAACCTAACGCCCACGAAAATCTAAAAAACCAAACAGCTAAATTAACTATTCTAATTCATGATTTCAGGCACGTAAAACCACAAAATACTAAAGTTAAATTCTCAAATAATAAACCCCATGAGTCAAACAAACACGAAAACCTAAAACACCTAGGTCTGAAAATTCCCAAACAGCCAATTAACTATTCTATTTCATGATTCCAGGCAAGTCAAACTATGAAATACTAAAGTTAACTTCTCAAGTAATAAATCCCAGGAACCTAACATCCACGAAAATCTAAAAAACTAGGTGTGAAAACCCAAACAGCTAATTAACTATTCTAATTCATGATTTCAGGCACGTCAAATCACGAAATACTAAAGTTAACTTCTCAAATAATAAACCCCAGAATCCAAACACCCACGAAAATCTAGAAAACGCAGGTCTGAAAACCCAACTTGGACTTGCAAACACCATCCCTCTCATTCAAACAAAAAGAATCAATGAAATAAAATCAAAGTGAACTTTGAAAGGTCAAGAGACTGTAACTGTGACACACTAAACCACGACACAGCACTATTATCGTGGAACTCAAGCCCCAGTTTACTCAAGCCCCGTGCAAATGAGCCCTCCGTGTAACCGAACACCTTTATAATCGAAACCCTGTACAACTGAACTCCCGTGCTACTGAACCCTCGTGCTACTGAACCCTCGTGCAACTCCACCCAATTTAACTATAGCCCCGTGTAACTATACCCCCTTTAACTGAACCCTCGTGCAACTGAACCCTCCATGTAACTGAACCCCTGTATAACCGAAACCCTGTACAACTGAACCCCCGTGCTACTGAACTCTCATGCTACTGAACTCCCGTGAAATTCAAACCACTTTAACTACACCCCACTTTTACTGCACCCTCTTTAACTGAACCATCGTGCAACCCAACCCTCCATGCAACCCATCTCCCTCAAAACACTTATAAGCCATTTCTTGTTAATTTTTTTTTATTTCTAAACTATTGCAAATTGAAATTACTCTCCAAAACATCAGTTGTGTATTATACAGTACACTATCATCCCATCTCCTCCAATTCGCAAATCCCCCCTCGTGCAACTGAACCCTCCATGTAACTGAACCCCTGCATAACCGAAACCCTGTACAACTGAATCCCCATGTTACTGACCCCTTGTGCTACTGAACCCTAGTGCAACTCGACCCAATTTAACTAAACCCCTGTGTAACTCTACCCTCTTTAACTGAACCCTCGTGCAACTCAACCCAATTTAACTAAACCCCCGGGTAACTGTACCCCCTTTAACTGAACCCTCGTGCAACTCAACCCTCCATGCAACCCATCTCCCTCAAAACACTTTTCAGCCATTTCTTTTTAAATTGACAATACTTTTCAACCGTTACTTGTGTATTATACAGACCACATCGGAGAGGTAAAACGAGGTCAAGTCACAATGTCATTCTATCGTTACTTTTCAGACATTTCTTCTTAAAACTTTATTTTCAACTAATTCATCCGGGTTTTTCACAAGCAATTCGTACTATCCTCGCTCGTAATCGCTAATCACCTTAACCCTTTATTAAGTTAGAGGAAACTTTATTCTAGAAAAAACTAGAATAGTGACATAATTTCACTTTATCAACTCTCAAATTCTGTTTGACTACTATATATCATACCAGTTTTTTTTTTTTTTTTTTTTTTTTTAAAGAATGTACACGTGAATTCATGACGTACATTCATTGTGCAATTGATATATATATATATATATATATATATATATATATATATATATATATATATATATATATATATATATATATATATATATATATATATATAAGGCATGTAATCAAATTCTCAAAACATGCTTGAGTACATTATACATTGGCAAGTTTTTAAAAAAAAACTACTAATCAAGTTACTGTATATGGAGTAACCACCACTCTCTCTCCGATTGACCCCAAAAAAATGGGTGTTACATTAGAAACCCGTCTGCTAAGGTATGTACCGTTCATAGCAATAGATGACTGACCCTGGTAAGTCATATTACGCAATCACTCGTGAAACCTTTATATAAATTACTACTGTTAAGTCTAAAAAATCCCTAATTTTTGAACAAGCAACGAGGCCGGGTGTCTCGGAGGCACGGAGGCAGGCCGGAGGCACAGCCGGAGGCACGAAGGAAGGGACACCTGTGACGGTCAGTTATTAGCCCCTCGGTATTAAGTCGATTCACTTCCATTTGAAGAGCTTTCTTCCCCTTCCACCTTTTGTAAAGGCGGCAAGACACAAAGACATGCAGAGAGATGGCTTTAATCACCTGAAGGAGGAATGTACTTTACAAGATGATTCAAAAATCAGTATTGTCCGGTATCAACTGGCCATCTAGAGCCAAATCCTTGCGGAAATTTTTCCAACGAAGCTATCTGCTGACTGTCTATCGAAGATGCGACAGATGTTTGAAGCAGTGTTTCTAAACTAGGCGAAAAGGACTAGTAACTTATCTGACATTTGATTCCGCTGATATTGTGAGACATTTGACAAAAAAAAGTCAATGAGTCCACATTTTGAGCATTTGATACCAATGCTGTACGCCTTCATTTTTCATATTGCTGCAAAACTGTATCGCTAGGCACCACCTCCGTCTTTTAATTTATCCACCAAATTGTAGAATGTTTACTACATCTAAAAACAAGTTAAATATATTTTCCGAATTTACTATTTGTTGTAAAAAAACATTAAAATAACTTAACCCTTCTTTACACTTTTCAAAGATCAAAACAACACAAGATTGTAATTTATATTTCCTGGCCTTTTGTTTGGTAAATCTTTCTACCAAACTGATGTTTTGCGCCCTCTCTTGCTCTAAGGATATTCACTCTAGTTCAATCAATATCTCTTGGGTCATTGACCTAAGAACATGATAACCCAAGAACATCATCAGGAATATCACAGTTGTAACGATAGCTACAACCTATAAAAGTCCAAACCACGGCCCATAGCAACCAAAAGTTTAAACATGCGTTTTTAAAAGACCTTCCTAATGAGAAGAAATGTTCATTTGTAGCTGATTCAGGAATAGTAACTATTATTTTGATTAATCTTAACATTAAAGTTTTTTGAAAACAAATTTATGAGTTTTTTAAACAGCCTGAAACCAAGCGGAAATTGCGTCGGGTCGAAAGAAAAGTACATTATTAGAATAACCATTTCAGAAAACAAAATACAGGATAAAAAAAGCCCCCAGCCTTGAACAATGGGGAAAATCACTTTTTTGCATGCGTTGCGCTACTGTGTCATCTTTTTTCTGTTGTTCTTTTCTTCGCCGCATGCAGGGCACTGGAAGGTATTAAAGAGAGCTGTTTAAGGGCTTATTTAAAAGATAATTTTTATATCTAACCAATTTTTATAAATTCCAATGTATAACGCCTTCATAAAGTGCCCTATGGCACACAAAAGTTGCCCTTTGGGTACCACTTCCAGAAGGGAAAGAGTATATACCATCTATTGAATTCTACAACACCCCCGTACCAAACAGGTTGTGTGTGTACTTTCAAGTAATTGGGTTACCAGGGTCATTTGCCTATTACAATGAGCTCTACATGGCTTGGCAGACATGTTTTTTTTTTTATTATGACATTGATTTTTTGTGTGTCAGTTGATTAGAGAAAGTTCGCGGTTTGTCCAATATAATAACTTGATTAGTCAGTTTTCTAAAAAAACTTGTCATGCTACAATGTACTTAATTTAAAAAAAAAAACCGATATAATTTCCCCACACTGCATTCCAATTTTCATAATGAATTAATACATTGTTTATATTACAACAAATATTTTTAACTTTTGAAAAAAATGGATTTGTCGTTTTTCAATGTGAGTAAACTTTTCATTCTTTTATTTCCCCACAAAACAGTAAAGAAAAACGGTTTACTAGTAAATTCAAATTTCAGAGGGACAGCCCCCCTCCCCTCCAACACGACAAAAACTTAAGAATATGACAACTGTTTTCGATAGAAACGTCAAAGCACGCTTTTTATATATTATGTAAATAAAATCTATCATTCATAGGTATGTTTTGAAAAACAGTTCATTATCATTCAGAAATAAAGCTTTTTCCTAACATGATTTATTTTTCTGCTTCGAATGAAAAGCTTGCGGGTTACAAAGTGTCTGAGAGTTTTTGGGGGGGGGGGGTTAAATTTCACAGGCTCGGGCTATAAACGGGGTTTTTGTCTAATTCCGATGTCACGGTGGAGGACTGTGGCAAAAAAATAGAGTGGGAGGGGGGCCTAGATGCCCTCTATTTTTTTTTTTTCGGGTTACTTAAAAAGGACATTAGAACTTTTAATTTCCGTTCGAATGGAGCTCCAGATATGAGCTTTTATCTTATATAGTAGGGTTCTCTGATGATGTGATTTTCATTAAAGTTATATGAGTTTTAAAGGATGTTTTCCCCCTTTTTCGAAAACAAAGAAAATATTTCTAAAGCACGTAATTTTTGACCGCTATAGCTAAACTTGATGAAACTGATATATTTTAAATCATAAGGATTCGCTATTTAAGCTAAAGTTTTTTATTGTTTGAAAAAAAAAAAAGTTGTTAGCCTCGTTAACAAGGGATATTATATATCTAATATTGTATGAGGTTGAACGTCCACATAATAATATTTTATAAGGACGGTTATAGGTCATTGATATAAGTAACTTACTATTAAAAAAAAAAAAACTTTATTCAATTATATTTAGTTAAGAGTTTTTTATAATTGATCAGTTATTGTACACCACATTTTAAATTTATGTTACGCATTGTTAAAATGATACTATAATATTATCTATTAATTTAGGTTTATTCTTGCAAAAAATACAAAAGTTGCAGATTTTTGCAGATATGAGCTTGAAAGCTCTTTAATAGATTTTTATGATAAACTGAATTCGACGGGTTTATTTTAATTAAAATTAATTCACTTGTTGGGGGTGTTTCCCCCCTATTTAAAAAAAAAAAAAAAAAAAAGACTCAAGTAAGGTTTTTTAAAATTTCGTGGCAAACCCAGTTTTTTTCGAATTAAGATTCAATTGCTCAAAAAAGAAATTTAAAACCACTTATTTTTAAATAAGGATGTTTTTTTACACTACTTTAGATGTCTCATAAAATGACTTATTTTAAAAAAACTAAAAATTAATTTGTGCTAAATTCTCATTTTTTTTTGTCTTTTTTTAATGTAAGAAGAGACGTGCAATAATCCCCCTTCTGAGAAAAAAGCAAGATATGGCGAACCTTCATTAATACAGGCCACAAGAGCGTCTGTTATCAAATTCGCTAGAAAAGTTACACACGATCAGGATCATGCATCAAGCAGCCAACTTATAGTGACAGAGACCTCTGACTCCCGCGTTGGCTCCATGGCAAACCCCCCTCAAGTAATGCAAAGGAGTTCAGATATAGAAGTCCAGTCAGAATTTATAAGTATATACATAATTTTTTTTCTATCTCTATTTTCAAAAATAAGACAAAATTTTATAAGGTTAATATCTTTTTAAAAAACTTAAAATTTTTTTATAATCTATTTAATTTTCTTTCATTAACCAAATTAGCAATATATATAAAGGAGTGCTTATCGTGCATTTCTAAATATAAAAAAAAACAACTTACCTTGTAACTTCTAACCAAGATCCCATCGTTTTTAATCTACTTTGAATTCTAAATGCCTTAAACTGGTATAATTGCGCTAAAACCATTTTCGCTTTATCAAATATCCCATCGCTTTTAATCTACTTTGAATTCTAAATGAGCTTCTTGAAACAGGATATTTTTTTACGATAAGAAGAAGAGTCCTTTGAATAATCATCTATTATGCCTTTCACATGCAAAAAAAAATATTATTATTTTTGAAACAACTCAGGAAAATAATTGCCTTTTTGAAAGGTTCAAGAAAAAGAATTTGAGACTATTCTATTTGAACAGTGTTTTGGCGTCAAATACCCCCTCAACTCGTAAAGGGTATCGACCCCCTTCCATCGCAGTACGCTCCCGGTTCCCCAGGGGGCTCCCTGGGAGGGGTTTGGGGGGGGGGGCTCTAAAAAGGGGGACCATCCAACATTGTATGTGTTGTTAGTGTTGGAGAAAAAAAGTTATTATAACTTAAACTTCTTTATTGATACGAGGTAGAAAAAATCCATTGGCAAAAGACACAGGAAAATACTTATTATTGAGAAAATAACAACACCACCAAGATCCGACCTATGGTGTTCATGTCCTTTAACTGAATCTGGGGAGCACCTGCTCGTACAGAATACTTCGTAATTAGAACAACGTTCATATATCATCGACAGTTATAATAAATAGGCTCAAAGACTAGAATTTGACTCATATTTTGCGTTTTTATTTTAAAAAAAAAATTTGAATAAAACCCTTAATTTTCTCTATCATTCTCTTGTTCGAACTTACCCTTCTAAGAATAAGACTACATTTTCACGACAAAAAAAATATTTTTTTTAACATGTTCAGTTGACATTATGAAAGACATAAGGCAATGTAACTTTTTTTTCTTGTTCTTTTAATTGTTCATTTGGTGGGAAAATGACTATGAGAAATTGACAAAGTTTATTAACTATAAAAAAAATAATGATTATTTTACATAAAAAATAAAAAACTTTTTTTTTTCTACAGATTAAAAATATATCACCCCCCGCGACGCACGGGAGTGCTGATGAACGTATACTTAAATAACCAATTATGACACCACCAGAAGAGTTCAGAGATGAGCCAATACTGATTCTAGAGCATATGGAGTGGCATGAGGGATTCCTTAATGATGTTTTTGGGGAAATGGCCAGCCTGGATGACTTAACTTGTGATATTGACATGCTTGAAGACCCAGAGTGGGCGGATTATTTCATACATGAATATTTAGATGATGATGTAACATGTAAATTTGAACCGAGTTCTTAAAATGAAATACCATCAGAAGACAGTACCGGCTTGCTTAACCAGTTGCCCCAAAAAACCGTGGAACATGTGCTAGGAAATCTCATGTCAAATCCCTCCAATGTGATTGAACAAACAGGGACAGGACATGAAAACAGTACTACGTCCCCGGAATTGCCTGATTTTTATCTGTTAGAGTCTGCTCTCTGCCATTTGCAAACATACAGGGTAGATTTTAGCCTTCCCGAGGAAACCGTTGGCATTATTTTAACTGACCCCTTTAAAAATCTCCAGCGCTAGAACCAAAGAATTTGAAAACTTAGTGATAGTTAGATCACTCATTGGGGGGGTCGGGGGGGAATTAAAGCATAGTTGACTCAAACAGTTGATTTCAAAAAGTGAACATCCGTGGCCAATTTTTAAATTAATTTTTCGACAGGTAAACATACTTTCTACACAGTTATAAACGAATTTGAAGACAACTTTTGAACGGTTTGAATAAACAAATTTCCACTTTGGATGCATTTAAGGAGAGAGAAAGGGGTTCCACAATTTTATATATTGAACGCATGTATCTGAATCTCATCAGATTTAAAAAAAACTTTATTTTAAATGGTGGGCGAGGTAAAAAAATAAAATTTCCCCCGGAGTTGTCAACTACAAAAGGAGTTCAGAGTTTTAATTTTGACACAGAGCTTCAATGCTTCAAATATGCGTTTTTAGCGGCAGCCCATAGGACATTATAAGATGAATAAACAATCAAAAATCTGAAAAACTTGCAATTAAGGGTTTGAAAATTTTCCCGAAATTAATATTTGAGGTTTTTGAGGTAAAATATCCATTTTCATTTCAAGAAATAGGAATTTTCTAGAAAGAAATTTAAAATCTGGGGGGGGGGTGAGGGGGACTCCAGGATGACATTGAACTGGGCGCTGGGGGGAAAAAAACAAATAAAACAGGGATTTTGTACTCGGTGAGGACACCGAGGGTGGTAAATTTTAAAAATTTTGTATGTGCTATTTATGAAGCTCCTAAAGATTTAAATTCTTATGGTTATTTTTCCCCGTTACAGCAATAAGTCGAATCCTCTGTCAAGGCGTTCACAAAGGTGAACGCTTTTATTGCCCCATGTGCCTCTCTTCATTTAGATCCGAGCGAAAGTTCTCAGATCACCTGGAGCATTTCAAAATTCACGTAAATCGAATAATTGAAAAACCTTCATAATGCAAAGATACTTTACAATTTAAAATATTTCAAAATTCCCTTCTGAAATCTGATAAAGCGTTTTAACTATTAAGCTAGACTGTTTGAGTTATCGGACCACTCACGATAAACTAGAATCAAGGACGAAACTCTAGTTGCTTGCTCATCTGCACACACACTCCGCGACGCCAACACTACCCGGCTCTGGTTCGTGTTTTTTTTAACTATTTAAGAGGATTACCGTAGTGACCATATATCGTTTTATTCATTCAAAACAGCCCCCACGGCACTTTCAAGATAACGTCATACTCATTATAAAATGACAGTTTCGGAAAAAGAGCAATTGTCGTTGGAAAAGAGGACAATTTGTTGGGTGGGTAGGGGTACCCTTGCCCCAAAAGACACAGTACATGACCAAAATCACCTTATTGACCCCAATTCACCATGGCAAATTAACTGTTGGGTGTTGGATCATAATTCGAGTAATTTACAAATTAAACAACTACTTCTTCTAACTTTTATTATGCATAACTCTCACTATAATCTGAAGTTTGTGATAACTTTAGGGGTACATATTCAAATAAATGAACAATGTGATAATGATGGTCCATGTGTGATTAACCGCTGTACGTACAAAATCACATCTCAATTTGCGGAAAAGTTGCGTGTGTTGGAAATTTGTTGATGCCGACGTGGAACACACGAATTAATTTCACTTTCGAGAGTCCTTCTGATTTGCTACCAAATCATTGAGCAAATTAGTTCAGTTACAGAAAAACGAGGAAATTAGAAATGCTGTCTCCCATCTAAAGCAACTTTTTCCAAATTAGGTATCTGATTTGTTAATAGTCAAGGCCATAGATACTTATGATCATTAGTGGGCCATGTCGAGAGTCACCGAGTAAGCTAGTCCGGGTATTGAAGCATTATAAGACAGTCTTCAAAATCTGAGTTGCGCCCCTCAGTAAGACAGTTGTTCTAAAAAGTTTGGTCCGATGGAGAGTGTAAAAATGTATTTGAATATTTACAGCCGTATTTATCGAGTGACGTGTTAAATATTTTAGACAGTCTGTGTAAAAATACGTATAAAACCTATGAGGAGTTTAATCTTGATTTGGGGTATTATTTTTCTTCGTCTCATCTCTTGCTGGACATCATATTAACAAGCATTGGCAACCCAAGTTGGCGCCGTACTGAAATGGCTCAGCAACGGGTCAGCAAAAGGTCACGGAGGGGGGGTTTTGTTTGTCACGGAGACCGTATTTTGGACACCGAGCCAGCGGGGGAGAAGACAGGGACAAAATCGAAGGCGGTGGTCCTGGATATGAAGTCTTTCTACCCCTCCGCCATGTCCCATTCTGTACGTCCTTGCTGCGACTATAAATGGCTCAGTGACCCTCAAGTCCCCCAGGTCACCAACCTGGGCGATGACAGTATTGAGAAGACAGGCCCAGTGGGACTGTTTTTTGAACTTGAAGGAGATATACCTTTATAGCTTCAAGATTCAATAAAGTATATGGTGGTAAAGTGTATCAAAAGACCTTTGACTATAGAATCTATGATTCATCGAAGTATTCGTTAAGTTAAGATGGACAAATTGAATAGGGCACCTTCAAAACAAAAACGTATTGATGACCATCTAACGAAAAAAAACATAGAAGAAAACCAATCAGAGTGAAAATTTAATTGCAAAAATTTTTTCAAATTAACACATAGTAACCAAGCACATAAGTGTAGTTAAACACAATATCTGAAATTTTTTTTTGATACTTTTGTCAAAAAACAGTCTGTAGACCACAAGACATGTGAAAAAGAACTTTATAAACTCATTTTAAATTCTGTTTCGGTACTCTATGTGTGTCTGTGATTTGAATCGTTGTGACGTCCTGAACAATCCTGAACACTGTGAACGATTTATTGACTATACCAATTACGCGTCGTGTACAATCAGAGGTCCGGACAGGGTCCTTGTGACGATGAAAAATAGACGCAGTGTCCTGCATAAAAATATTTCTTCAGTCAGTGATCTCTTGGAGATCTCAAAACAGTTCAAGTTGGAATTCTACTACGATTTTGCTAGGGTGGGTTGGCTTGACAAAGAGCAAGTCTAGGTATGCTACGGTGACAAATATTCTCTACTGCTCATATTAAAAACATCAACTCGACGCGATGATTTGTCGCACGTAGACATGATCAGTTCAGGGATGGACTACCCCAAGTGGAATTGTTGTCTGTAACCTCAGATCGTAAAACGTCGCGTGCCCACTCAAATTTTATTTTTAAAATCTTAAACGGGTAGCGACTAGATGTACCAGGGTATGATTGTCGGTCCAAAGGTGTACTTTATACAGACATAAGACGAGGAAATCAAGAAACGTTGCAAATGAGTACCCACGCAAGATGTGGACAAGAATTTCAATATGGACATGTATAGGAATTGCATTGTTGAAAATACAATTCCACGAGCCAGATTGTTGGCAATTCGTTCATTGAACTACAGGAACTATACTGTAAATGTAGATAAAATAGCCATGAGTACCATGTCTGACAAGGTCATTGTTTGTCAAGATGGTGTGACCATCCGCCCCCGTGTAAATTATTTAAATTCAGCCAGGTTCTAATGTATGGCCCCCCGGTAACTTCTGGTTTTAAATAACGGCCTTAAACAAATTTCCTAAAAAACCCATTGGGGGGGGGGCCTCGCGGCCTTTGGGGGGGGGGGGGGGGCTCGCGGCCCGGGGGGGGGGCGGCCGCCGCCAGCGCGGGGGGCGCACCGTCACCAAAGTTATCTTTTTTTTTTGGAATTAGAGCAGATTTTTTTTTTTTTTTCAAGTGCCATCGATAATTTAATGTTTTTTTTTCTCTATAAAAAAAAAAAAAAAAAATGTTTTTTCTCTCTCTCTGTACCTATGTAAATGTTGCTGTTGTATTTTTTTTATTATAAATAAATTAAAAAAAAAAAGTGTATTTTTTCAAGTGCTCTCTCTCTAATTTAATGTTTTTTTTTTCTCTCTATAGATAAACAAAAAAAAAGTGTTTTTTTTTTCTCCGTGTGTATACCACTGTACATGTTGCTGTTGTATTTTTTTTTTTAAATAAAATTAAAAAAAGTGTATTTTTTTTTTTTCAATGTATTGTTACTTTTTTTTTTTTTGAGAAAAAAAAATTAAAAAAAATTATTCTTTGTCTTTGTCTTTTTCTTTTTCTTCTTCTTCTTCTTTTATAAAATAGTAGTTGTAGTAGTAGTAGGTGAAAAAAAAATTATTTAGTCATTAGACAATTAGGGTCTACAGTTAGTTGTCAAGGTGAAATGCTGAAAGGAACATGTATCAATTTAAAACACAGTTCAGATCGTTTCTGTGTGGGCCCTAAATGTCTGGCAAAATGAAATTATTAATTAAAATAATAAAAAATAGTGATAAAATGTTTTAAGACAAGCCGAAAAAAATCTACTCCTGCAATAGTATTTGGCAGGAGTCATACAATAAAATAAAAGCAATTACTGCCACCACCACCACCACCATGTGATTGATTCAGATGCACTTCATACAGGGACTTGATCTTTTCAACATTATTGAACCATACTCTTGGCTGATCATAGCCTATCTGGGTGAATCTATTGAACATGTATCTCTGCACGGGCTACTCTTGGTCGCTTTTTACCCTCATAATGAACAGAGTTCCGTTCCTATACTTATGCAAACTCTCTTTCATAAGAGCACATGTTTGTAAACACTTACTTAGAAATGTACCTACTCTATCATCTACAGAATAGTTTGTGATTCTCGCTCACTAATGTCCCTCAGTAAAAAAAACTACCCAGGAGTCCCGCATAGTATGCTTACAGCATACAAACAGGCAACTAATAAACTCAATGGCTACATATTTCTGGATATTAATCAAAATAAACATGATGATCTAATCTTATTCATGTCTTTTTTACTATGAAATTACAGTATTTCTCCTGGTGAATAATAAAAAGAGATATTAGTTACTATCATGACACTGAAGACACTTAAGGAACATAGAAATGTGTTTTCAGCTCTAAACACTTCAAAACCTATGATTAGAAAAGCAATACTCAAACACGGTCTTGAAACTGATTTCATTCATATATTACCTGAACTTTGTTTAAATTTGACCGAGGTTAATACTCAACTGCCAAAAGTATTTAAGCAACTTTCAAATCAAAATTGTTCCATTTTATTAACAGGGACCTAGAAAAATAAAGGACATATTCTAAAAAGTACAATACTTCTTCTGGCGGGCGGTAGCTTTTTCACGCTATTAATGAGAATAATAGCATAACTTGTAAAAACAGTTTTCTCTAGTGAGAATGGCAAAAACATATAACTTTACTCAAAGAGAACTCGCACTCTCACCCTTCGAGCACTTTGAGGAGAATCTGAGTAAGGTCGTCAACAATGAAACTATTGAGGATGATAAAAACTGATTCTACTTCAAGATTCAATTCGTCGAGAGGGCAAACACTCTAGATCAACTCCTACTGCTGCTGCTGATCCAAAAAAATAAAACTCTTAAAAATTTTCTGCTGCTGGAAAAAAATAACATAAATTTTAATTTATTAAATGTTTTTTTAATTTTTTAAAAATAAGCCCCAAAAATAAGCTTGAAAACATAACAAGATTCCTAATCCATCTCTTTGAAAGTGATCAATTTGAAGTTGAAAGCTACGGATACATTATTATAATTCGTGGAAAGATATATAGTCTACTTTATTTAATGTATTACATGTTTACATATCTTAAAGTACTATTATCTTTTTACAATCTTATATACAAAAGTCCAAATAAAATGAAATAACAAAAAATTATTATTTTCAATAGAGCAATTCTAGAAAATTAAATTAGCGAGCATCATCATCATCAACAATAAAAGATTATCTTGAAGAAGAAGAAGATTTTTAAACAATTGTGGAAAATAATATCACACCACAGATAGCTTGAAAAAAGAGAAGACGATTCAAGACAGCGTCAAAACCACCAGCAGCAGCAGCACGTATACACCAGAGTAGCGGGCGTTGCATAACGTGCTTTCATTTAAACTGGTTGAATTTCTAATATGTGCTTATGAAAATATTGGCAAGGATGGGATTGAAAGGTCTCACATAAATTTTTCCAAAGTCACGTGTATTCACACTAAAATTTTACAAGACTATCTACAAAATGAATCAAGCTACACTCTACATATAAATCAATGAATTAGTTGCAACTCAATATCGAAAAACTAAAGCCTTTTACCCACTGGATATAATGAAATCATATATATTGACTCTAAATGAGTTTCAAAGACGTCACAATAAACTTTAAAAGTATAATCTACTTTTACTCAGTTTTTTTAGTTTCTCTGCACATGCTAGTGTTGTGCGATCAAAGAGAGGTGTTGAAGTTACTCAAGCCATTGAAAGTATTCTCAAGCCAGATTCCAATCAAAAAATTCAAATGGATCGTGGTTGGTACTTTGTTAATCCTCATGTTGCAAAAGTAATAGAGTAATATTGTAAACTGATATATCAGGCGCAAAGTCCTATCCCGTCTTTATTCGAAAAGCGGGTTATAAGAAATAATCGAATTTTATTGTCAAGAGCTTTTGCATAGAAAATACACAAACTTTTAGTCATAATTTGGATAAAATAATTTTTATTTATAATATACGATATCAACGATCATTTTTCAACTAAAAAACAATGGAATTACATCAGTGTGATAACGATAATATTGAAACAATTCTTAAACAATAGGAAACAGAAAATAAACTCAAGGAGAAGAAGAAAAATAAATTAAGGGCTTTTGATATGTTTCTAATGAATAGAACAGCTACGGTGTTTTACAATGTGACGTACTTGTTTTAAACTGAACTTGATAAGCCTTCGATTCTACACGACATTACACCAGGAACTTATCGCCTGATGGACACAAAATATGAAGAGAGTCTCTGCTTTTTTTATGACTAAGAATTTAAAAAAGTTAAAAATTCCATTGAAATATATAAAATCGAAAAGATATTAAATTGACGTACTCATGGGGGTACGAAAAAGATACTAAGTCGCTTGCTAGGATACAAATCTGATTTTGAGTCTTGGATCGGTGTTGAAGATATTGACAATGACAAATGAATTCTATGTAGCTTTCATGTCCAACGTCTCTGATCCTTTCTACAATGACGTTAATACTACAATGTTTTTTTGTACAACACTACTCCAAAGTAAAATTGTCCGGCGTAGATTCAGGGTATCTGGTAGTCTGTATTAACAACACTACCTATTGCCTCCTGGTGCGGGGCCTTCAACATTAGATGAAAATAAGACATTGTTTATCAGGTGATTAAGGAGCACTTGCAACTGTTGACTCTAATCAGTACCCTATTGCCAAAATCAACTACATAGAATACACGACCATGAAAGAAATTTGTCGAGTCATCAACAAAAAATTGCAAGTCTAAAAAAATACAGTTTCACTTTCATTTACTAGGCTGACAATAGTATAATTTATGTTAAAAATACATATGAGAATCAAAGAATTGTAATATATGAGAATTTACCAGAGGTTATTGTTCTAATAAATCGTATTATTTAGACATTAAATTTAAAGTGTATTTAACATCTTATCCATGAATTCGATGAACCTAGCTTCTCAACTTACAATTGTCTAATTTTCTACGATTCATTTGTGTAACCATCTTGGGTTTGTAATCAAAATATTCCCCGCCTACGAGGTCTTGAACGAAAAATCAATCTAGAACATGTTCATAACTATACTATACAGCAGTTTCATTCTATGTAATTAAACAGTTCATATCTTTAGCTCTTCAATTTAACACTCATAACTTATTTAGTTTATCAAAAAGAAATTTAAACATGCTTGGTTGTTATTAAATGCAATTTTCGGCCATTGGTAAACTAAAACGACTGTACAATAGCCTAAAAAATGAACGATAGAAGAACTATATTGTTTTGTCCCAATATTGATGGTTATGTTGGTTCTTCGAGTCCAAGTCAAATAGGCAATGGAATGGACTACTACAAAGGGCGTACTAAAATGTCTGGCTATGTTTTTGGTAGCTAGTTTTCTAGGCTATTTCGTTCTGCGCTACCCCTTGACAGACAATATCTTGTACCTGCTGCGTCAAATTTTGCTGCCTCCAAACTACAGGACTGGGGGTCGGGCCAGAATTTCAAGTATAGTGTTAGGGAAAATATTAGATCTTCAGCACGATTCGTTTGTTAACACTTAACATCTCGAAAATATGGGGAGGGATTCAAAAGGATGTGTTCGCGTCATTCGCTCACCAGTCTCAACCCAGGCAGGAAGCAAAGGACATCAACAAGGACTTTGCGAAGTAAAACAACGACGGCCAATAAGCAGCAGCAGCAGCAGCACAAGAAGAAAAAGAGTGTTAGATCGAAGAAGGAGTTCTTCTCTTAAGCTGATTTATCTCCCCCACCAGGAGTCATATTCATCAATCAGGTCCTCATTGAAACTATTCAACGCTGAAAATTTTGAGGTCAGCGTCAAGTATAGCTACTATGAATACTTCCACACTCCCCCCCCCCTCTCTTACAACATCCACGTTCAAATATTTTCAAATTAAGGCTATGTAATTGAATTTTCACCAAAATTTATCGATTTAAATGTTGTGTTGAAGAAAAGGTAAGATAATACAACTCCAAACGCCGGTGAGGGTCTCTTCTCTGAGTACTGTATTCTACACAACCTATTCAAACAAATTAATGTATTTATTAATGGGACATTGGTGAGCACTAGCAATAATTTATCCAACTATGCAAGCTACATACAATTTATGATGATGACGCCAAAGGCGTACAAGGAGATGAGAGGACAATCATTGGGCTATGAATATCGAACAGGTATTGATACTGACGGTGAGTTGACTAAAGCAGTGACTCAGGAGGATTTTCTAGTTGGAAAATTAAATCATAAGATATTCAATATACCCCAATGGTTATCTCCCAATGTCAAGATTTACATAAAGTTCCAGATGGCCCCATTGAATTTCATTTTGAAAAAAACACTTACTGCAGCACACAATGCTGTTGTTATAATCACATCGACAGATTTCAACGTCTAAAAACAACAAGTTATGATATCGGTTTCATTCGCAGTGTAAAATCTGAGCCAACGATAGCAACATTAAAATTCTTGTCCCCAATCCAATCGCCAGTCACCCTCAAAGTTCCACCTGGTCTCTGAGCTATAGTGATTCATCATTTATAAATTAAGAAATACCATCAAAATTGGATGCGGCCTTTTTGAAGAGTGGCAGCGAAAGTGGATCCTGGACAGAATATTCCAATGAGTATGATTTTTCGGTTTATCTAGCTTCGTGTGCAAAGTGAGTGGTGGTCCAATGCAAACTCTATCATTTGACAAAAATCCTATAGAAGTTTGTAAGAGTTGACAATGCACTACCTAGATCATGACTTTAATCAATTTGACAATATACAAAACGATTCAATTTTTTAAAAAAATCACGGGGATGTTGTTTTTGATTTGTCAGGCATTCCCTGTATAACAAGAGTGACGACTGTGAATGTACATTTAGATTTCACATTTGCCAATACTCTAGCTGAGAGCATCAAGCTAATATCGCTGAGCCAATTTGAAACCAATTAGTAAATCACGCCTAACGGTAGTTTTCTTCTAGAAATATCACCACGAAAGCAAGTAATATAATCACTATATTCATTATGGATCCATACATGTTCCATTAAAAGTCCTAGTGCATACCCTCGGACTTCATTGAAAAAATTCCAAGTGTTAACAATACACGAATAATTATTAATAGAAGTACATCAACTTTTAAGAATGGCCATTGGCTATGCATGTTTCAAACAGCAAAGAATCTTGAATTTTTTGATCCTTTTGTCCTATCGTATAAATTTTACGCTCCATATTTCAGCATCTTTATTGAAAGAAGTGGGAAAACCATTATTCAAAATCAACGGATAGTACAGGATTTAACGACTAAGACATGTGACTTTCATGCACTACTCTTTTTCATGTTCGGATGTCGTGACTACACCTACAAGTAGTTTCTCAACATCTAAGTTGACTTACCTCAATTGAACGACTTTCTTGTGTAGAATATAATTACAAGTGTATTTAATATGGATTTTAGTGCCATAATAATAAAATGTTATAAATATGATTGTTAAATTGTTTATTAATAATAAAAAAAATTATATACATGATAAAACGACTTTTATACTCTTTAGATTTCATCCAAAAATAGGTATTTGTCAATAACAACTAGTGCAGGTAGATTATCTGAATTCACAGTGTACTGATCCTGATGTAGTGCAGTGTCAGGGTAGTATTTTCTACAGTAGAGTGTGACTTCACTCTTGTCATATCTCTTTGTACAGTCAATGATACTATTCGCATTCATTCTATAGAATTCACATGTTTCAATTTGCGTATTTGAAGCAATTTCACAAACAGTGTCCTCAAGTGTCGAATCACATTCCGTCACAGCCAAATAAAAATCAGTGGGCTTATAATCATAACAACAAGTTTCTTCACAACAAGGACGTAGAAACCATATTATCTTGTTGTTCCAACAGTTGAATCGATGACCAGGTTCCTCCTCCCAGAAAAATATAAAACCATGACGATACCAATCTCGTAGCAATAAACTAAAATCACGGATAGGATTATTTCCAATCATACCGGGATATGTACTCTCCCACTGCTTACATTTATCATAATGACAATTGGAACGTTGCTGGTTTCTAGGAAGAGAGTCACACACCTCTTCAAGAGAGGAATTACAACCTTTAATTTGTACCGTATATCCTCTATGCAATTTACACGGGTTGCATAATCTACACTTTTCATCATACTCCTCAATCATTGTGCAATTCTCACATGATGACCGGCTGCCCTGTGTGTACATACATAACGGACATGTATGGAACATTTTATCATGTGTTAACGCTCTCACTGCCACAATGAAACTGAGCTAGCAACAAAAAAAAAATTGTCTGAGATAGAGAGAGATGAGTAAATCATCCTTTAACACAATATTTATTATGAAAAAAAAAAAGTCAAGAATTGATAAAAAATTACTTTTAAAATAAAATTAACACTATCATTTTAATGTTTCGTGATCAAAATATAAATAAATTGTTCAAATAAATTTTGACCACGATGTATAAGCTTCATACAAAAGTCTAATGATAGAGAATAAGTTTTCATTATATTAACAAGCGTTCCCCGAGAAAATATCTTCCTTTGAATAGACAACTCTAGAAAATCATCGTCTAGAATCAAACGCTTTTCCATAAGAACTAAATTCCTCATGATTCGATCTTTCTCGAATCTATCCATTTCTTAGAGTACTAACTCTCTCACAACCAACTTCAGACTAAACAGAATTTCTTTTTTCTACTCTAAAAAATATACGCTAGTCTACTATAGAAAAAGAAAAAAATACCATTGATTTAGAAACAGTTTTATTGAACATAATTACAATAATAATAATATTCACTGATGCATTTTGTTCTCATCAATATATTTCGATAGAACATCTAACGCTGACCGCAGTTTATTTATATGAAGAATATTCAATGGTCCCGCAACTCCTAGTTGCTCCTCCTGCTAAAACTTACTGAATGATCTAGCGTATCTAACATACATAGTGTCTAAGTCGAGAAACCGGCGCAAGCCTTCGGTTATTTCAGCACATAAAGTATGTCATCGTAGCTTATTGATGTTGTTGCTCCCGGTTCCATCATTAATCTCCAATAGTTTAAATACACCACTGATTTTTTTTTCTCCACTAATATCCTTGCAAATAAAAAAAAACTATTCTCTTTGAATTCAATTCTCTTACTAATATCAAGTGTAAATAAAACTAGTACTTTTATTCAAATTCTACTAATCCCCCAAGTTGTACTCATTCATATTGAGAACTAGTTTAATGACCGAGTGTAAAGACATGATTAACTGATAGAAAAGCCTGTTTGGTACAGGGGCCTCGCAGAATTCAATAGATGGTATATACTTGAAAGGCTGGGAAGAATGAAATCGGTTCTATCATAATATCCATGGTCGAATCACAATATTTTCCTTATTCTGTAGAATTTGGAAAACTTATCTGCTGAAAACTTATCTTACTTTGTTGTTTTGAGAGGATTAAAACTGTATACTAAAATTTACCTATTTCTTGGCCGGTAAAAAAAGCTGTTGAAAGCCTTATGAATTAGTTTTTTTTTTATTTTTGCAGGGTGCTTAAGGATTTTTCTGTTCCCAATTGATTCAGATTTTGCATTGATTTTTTGTTTTCAGTCAAGTGATTGAATTTTGTGTTTTCAGTCAAAGTTCAAAAAATTTAGGGATATATTATGAGTCAGTTTATTTGAATCGATATTGCAGACATATATTGTATACATTGTTAAGCAATAATTTTTATTTGTTTTAGTTCCGGTCTTTCATCAGAACAAAACTTTTTTTTTTGTTAATATTAATCAGCGTCAGCTTTAGAATACTTTTTTCTCTTGATGCTACTTGTGCATGTGGTAGCTGTGATATTATATATGCCTCAATAGTTCGGGACGTTTAAATGTATGTCATTAGTGCCACAAAGTCAACTGCGTCCAGCAATCTCATCAGAAGAGTTTTCTGCTGCTCATTTATAGTGGATAGAAACGATGTGGTAATCTCTTTCTAACTTGGGAGAGGATATTTGGATAGAGCCGACTCACCAGCTTCTGAATCTTGGTATTTTCAGCAGCAAATAGAGGCTGCATATCAGCAGCTATATAGTTTACAGGTACAAAACTGATTCTTTCTAGAATTTTGGAGAGTTTAATGAAGAACACAAGTACTATATTCTATGATCTTTGCATGTTTTTTCTTGTTCGGAATTTGATTGGGAGAAGCAGCATTTCATTTGTTCCCCATAGTCACTTTATCAACAGATACGCAAAACTCAGCAGATATCAAGATTCACACCTCTGCCTCTTCCTCCTCACTACCTGCCTTAACCCTTTTCCTATTTGCCAGTGAAGATTCCCCAAGAGATGAATTGCCTTTATAATGGGCAGTGTTGGTGTAGCGTCCCAAATCTCTATGGAAAAGCTATTATTTTTCCCCTGAATATACTTTTTCAGGTTTGATGTGTTACCAGAAGAACATATCTTAATGGTGCAAAGTTTTTACTGAACCACCTTCAATCTACACTTGTCAAAATAAGGGCCTGGTGCATCCCCCCGGAAAATTATACTCTGCGGAAAATTCCTCCTATCACGGAAAATTTCCCCCGGTGAAAATTGACAACGGGGAAAATTCCCTGCTATTTGTGGTGAAGGAGATTATCAACGGTTTTCCATTTCTGGAACCCAGGGAAACCTGAATATCCTTAGTAAATCCAATCACTGGTTTGTAGATGCGATCTTCAAAATTACTCCACTGCTATTTTCATCAGCTCTACATCATCCACGCTGTTCTTGATAGTAACACCGTCCCTTTTCCTTTTCCATCTCCTCCTTAATAAATCCCAGGCCATATACACACGTCTCTTGGAGTATGTCAGAGCCATAAAACCCACCTTTTTCCCCCAGTCAATAATGGTAGATTTTGAAGCTGTGCCATTTAATGCCTCAAAATTGACGTTTTCTACCGTGGGGATGATAGTTGTATTTTCCATTTCAGTCAGAGCGTCAAGAGAAAACTTCAAGTATCTAGCTCCAGGGAAGGTAAGGAAGTGAACCTGAGTTTTTTCTGCTGGTTCAAATGATACCATGTTCTGGAATTTCTTTCTATTAGTGACGTTACGTCCATTTTCCAATATCCCCAGAAGGAGTCTGGCAGTGATTTTACTGAGTTCACGAACTACTTCGAGGAAACCTGTAAAGTGGTCTAAGAAAGAATCGAAGCATTCCCCCTCATTTCCTCCAAACATGTGGAATACCCGCAATTGATACCCCTAAGAACTTCACGTGAATTAACACTACACAACAGCATATAAAGTTTATTATGTTTCTTTGGAATTAGAGTTTATAATAAAATCAAGGATATCCTTTGAGGTTGACTGTTTGGTAACTCGTCTGGCAATAGCTTGAAATTCCCCCCGTAACTCCATTACTCATCGTCAACACCTTTTGATTGGTTACATATTGTTCTGGGACAAAATAAGTTGGTTTGTTTTCTAACGTATTGCTACGGTAAGATGACTTCAAATTCCAGTCATTGAATTTTTTTTTTTTTTTTTTTTTTTTTTTTTTTTTACTTTTGAACCTTATTCAAAAAACATTCGATTGTTACAATCTTTCGCAATTTCTCCATTATATACTAACACTTCTCAAAGCCATCATCACTTCTTTAATTCCCCAGTTTTGCTTTGCTGTTTTGTTGCAGCAAATTATGATTGCGGAGATAGCTGTAACCTAGTGAAGCGAACCACGGTTCATAGCAGCTGAAAGAATAAACTATCAAGTTAGAAAATATTGGAATGAAAGAAGTAATGAAAGTGAACTGAACGTTTAATATATAATGATATTTAATGATATTAATTTGAAAAAGATCTCAGCAATTCAAGATTTTGTTAAACAGTATTTTTTTCATTTTTCAATGTTATAATTGTGAAAAATATTTAAAATATATTGTGTTTTCAGTAAAGCCAAAAATAATCTAATAGGCTTTGGAAGGTTTGGGGTTGGGGGCCAAACTCTGTTTCTAGTAATTTCTGCTCGTTTTGAGTGTATTAATTTTAATTTCTACTCGTTATATATTAATTTCTTCTCATGCTATACCAACATCTGTTATCTTTATATTTTATATAATTATTTATTTTAGATTTTGTGTTTCAGAGAGTTTCATTTATTCTTCGACAGTAATTTCTGGTTGTTTTTAGTTTAAATTGTTATAAGAATTTATTTCTGCTTGCCTTAAGTTTTTAAATTAGGATTACACATACGTCCATTTGAGAAACGGGAAGCAAATTTGTCTTTTGGTTCATTTCAGAATCCCCCCAAGCATTTCCTGAAAATTTTGGATTAATACCCTTACTGTTTCTGGGACATAGCACGAACATTTTTACAACCTGGATACACAATGTACCTCTTGATTTAATTCATAATTCCTAAAATTCCTTACAAGTTTCAACTAAATGCAATTAGCTTTTCCTGAGGTATTGCAAATACGTACTTGTGATAACCGGGATGCTAGTAGAAGGGCCTTATTGACTCGTGTCACGCACCCCTGCTGCCATCTACAATTTAGTTTAATGCTGACGGGACATAATTTATTCAAGGATTATCGATCGAGTCTAATGTGTGTGTGTCAAGGTCAATCGATCTGTTGTTGTTTGGCCACGTGCGAATGGCACGAGGGGTGATTTACATAATCGATGGGGGACATAATTTATTAAAGGATTATCGATCGAGTCTAATGTGTGTGTGTCAAGGTCAATCGATCTGTTTTTGTTTGGCCACGTGCGACTGAAAGGAGGGATTATTTACATAATCGATGTCGGGAAATAATTTATTCAAGGATTATCGATCGAGTCTAATGTGGGTGTGTCAAGGTCAATCGATCTGTTGTTGTTTGGCCACGTGCGAATGACATGAGGGGTGATTTTCATACTCGATGGGGGAATGATGGATTCACGAGCCTGGGGATGACGGGACATAATTTATTCATGGATTATCGATCGCGTCTATTGTGGGTGTGTCAAGGTCAATCGATCTGTTGTTGTTTGACCACGTGCGAATGACATGAGGGTGATTTACATAATCAATGGGGGAATTATTGATTCACGAGCGTGGGGATGACGGGACATAATTTATTCAAGGATTATCGATCGAGTCTAATGTGGGTGTGTCAAGGTCAATCGATCTGTTGTTGTTTGGCCACGTGCGATTGACATGAGGGTGATTTACATAATCGATGGGGGAATTATTGATTCACGAGCGTGGGGATGACTGGACATAATTTATTAAAGGATTATCGATCGAGTCTAATGTGGGTGTGTCAAGGTCAATCGATCTGTTGTTGTTTGGCCACGTGAGAATGACATGAGGGTGATTTACATAATCGATGGGTGAATTATTGATTCACAAGCATAGCACCTGTGAACTTGATGTAGATAATCTATAGGTGAAATTATTGATTCACGAAGGTGAGAATTAAGAAACAATTAGTAGCCTTTTCTATTTGTTCTGCAGAATGGGTTAATTATGTATAATTACGTTATTCTGTGTTTTTATTCTAGACTATGATTTTACATAGCACCTGTGAACTTGATTTACATTATCTCGATGGGAAATTATTGATTCACGAAGGGGGGAATTAAGAAACATTAAGGCTTCTTTAATCTTAGGTCTGAGGGATAAACATTCTTTAGGACAGAGAGAAAAATTAATATTCTATTTTTAAAAAGGGCTTCATTGATCTTTAGTGTCAGGAATCATAATTGACATCACATGTTATCTTGGAATTATGCGGGAGTCTAAAGAGATAGAAATTCTATTTTTAAATACGGCTTCACGGAGCTTTAAGTCGGAGAGATAAATTGATATTCTAACGAAACCCTAATAGTTTAGCTAGGAAAATTTATGAGATGAAGAGATTAACGTAGGAAAGGGTTTCCTAGAAATTTGAAATGCGTTAGCGCAGAGATGCCAAACAAAAGAAACACGCTGAAATTACGTTTATGGATTATTTGTGTAAAACCGTTTTATCTATTTTATGGGATTATTTTGGCGAAACAGTTTGAGCCATTTGAAAGAAGATTTTAAGAAAGGTTTTAGAAGAGAATTTGAGGGTGAAACTCTGTGGTCGTTATAATACACAAGTTCCATTTGAACAGTGTTGTGAGGTCCTCTACCCCAACCCCAAAGGGTTCCAATCCCCCACCCCAACCCCAAAGGAAGCCCCCCGGTACTCAAAGGTCCCCCAAGCTCCCAAAGAGCCCCAGCCCCCCAAACGCCCTTCTCAGACCCTCACAGGCCCTCCTCTGGTCCTCACAGGGCCCCCCGACCCCCCAACGGTCCCCCGGACCACCGAGGCCCTCCTCCCGGTCCTCAAAGGTCCCCCGGGCTCCCCAAGAGCCCCCGGTGCCCCCAAAGGCCCACCCCGACCCCCAAAGGCCCACCCCGGGCCCCCCAAAGGGCCATCGAGCTCCCAAAGGACCAACGGGGTCCCAAAGGCCCTACACCGGCCCCAATGGTCTCCCAAGGTCCCATAGAGCCCCCGCCCCCCACACGCCCTCCTCAGACCCTCAAAGGACATCCCCGGGGCCCCCCCCAAAGGCCCATCGAGCTCCCAAAGGACCAACGGGTCAAGTTTTTGTGCGTGTGTGTAAGTTTTTGTGTGTGTAAGTTTTTGTGTGCATGTAAGTTTTTGTGTGCATGTAAGTTTTTAAGTGTGTGTGTATGTTTTTGTGTGTGTGTGTGTGTGTACGTTTGTGTGTGTATATGATTTTGTGTGTGTATGTTTTTTTGTGTGTGTGTGTGTGTAAGTTTTTGTGTGAATGTAAGTTTTCATGTGAATGTGTAAGTTTGTGTTTGTGTTTTTGTGTGTGTTTTTTTTTTTGATTTTTTTTTTCTTTTGTTTTGTTTTTCGTTGTTTTTTATTTTGTTTTTTTTTGCTTTTGTTTGTTTGTGTGTGTTAGTTTTTGTGTTTGCGGGTCAGATTGTGTGAGTGTGTGTTATTTTTTGTGTGTGTGTAATTGTTTGTGTGATTGTTATTTTTTTTGTTATTGTAAGTTTTTGAATTTGTTTGTACTTTTTTGTGTGTGTGTAATTTTTTTTGTATCTAAGATTTTTTGTGTGGGTGTAAGTTTTTTTGTGTGTGTTTATAAGTTTTTGTGTGTGTTTGTGTGTGTGTTTGTTTTTGTGTGTGTCTGTGTGTTTATGTGTGTGTTTGTGTTTGTGTGTGTTTGTGTGTGTTTGTGTGTTTGTGTT
>NC_142812.1:36185858-36203641 GCF_049724085.1 Artemia sp. Qi Xiang Cuo
TCAAACAGTTCTTGGTAACGAACTGTAGTTAGGAGCGACCCAGCTCAATAGTAACTGAAACTCTAAAAAACGGAATTTGATGCCAATAGATATATCGAAAGGATCGGAATTTTATGCTAATTTCAAATATATAAGTTTCATTAAGTTTAATCTTACCCATGAAAGGTTACGAGCCTGAGAAAATTTTCCTGGTTTTAGAAAAAAGGGGGAAACCCCTAAAAGTCATAGAATCCTTGTGAAAATCCCACCATCAAATTCAGTGTATCAGAGAACCGTACTATAGAAGTTTCAAGCGCCTATCTAAAAAAACGTGGAATTTTGTATTTTTTGCCAGAAGAAAGATCACGGATGCGTGTCAATTAGTTTGTTTTTCCCAGGGGTAATCGTATTGACCCAGGGGTCCTAGCATATTGTAAAAGAGCTAATTCGAACGGAAATTAAAAGTTCTAGTGCCCTCTTTAAATGACCAAAAATTGGAGGGCAACCAGGCCCTCTACCACGCCCCTTTTTTCTCATAATCGTCCGATCAAAATTTTAAGATAGCTATTTTGTTTTGCATAGTCGAAAGGCCAAATAAGTATGCCTTTGAAGGTATCAGGACACCCCACCGCCACTGGGTAAAGGTATTTAAGTTACAAATTTTGCCTAGTGCTTAGATTTAGTATTTTTTATTGGGAAGTACGCATCCATTTTCGGGGAGGGGTGGGGTTTCTACTGGTGGTATTTTCCTCGAGGTTAATTTTTTATGGGGAGGGAAGTTTCCAGGGGGGAATTTTTCCGGGGAAATTTTACACTGGAGGAATTTGCCAGAATACCTATACGAAATTCTTCTTATGTCTTGCTTTCTCATTGTCTGCTCAATTTTACGTATGAAGATGTTAAGGGTAATTGTCCAGGGGGGGATTTTTCAGTGAAAGAGTAGCCAGATTTCCAGGCATTACTTAAAAAATGATCAGAAATTAAATTAAAAAACAAGTTTTTTCAACTGTAAGTAAGGATCAATATTAAAACTTAAAAAAAACAGAAATTATTCCATATATGAAAGGGGCTGTACCCTCATGAACGCCCCGCTCTTTGCACTAAAGATTGCCTCTTTGTCACAACTCTACTTTTTACATAATAAAAAGCCACGAGAAGGTTGTTTTCACGTCCCCTACCACAACCCCAAAGAGTCCTCATACCCCACCCCAACCCCGAAGGGTTCCAATCCCCATACCCCAATCCCGAAGGAAGCCCCCGGTCCCCAAAGGTTCCCAGGGCTCCCACCCGGCCCCCCAGACCCCCAAAGGACCCCCCAGGCCCCAAAGGCCCCCTCCCCCCCTTGGACCCCAAAGGGTCCCCCTCCCTCTCCCTCCCTCTCCTCCCCCTCCTCACCTTCCCCTCCCCCACCCCTCCTCCCCCTCCCCTCCTCCCCCTCCCCTCCCCTCCCCCCTCATTTTTTAACATTTTTTGAAACCTATAGTTTGGGATGAGTAGTTTGCTATTTTTGACTTTTCTGAGCTAGTTTTCTTAGCCTTTCATAGGTGTGTGTTTTCAGAAACTTATGATTTGGGATATGTAAATTACTATTTTTGACTTTTCTGAGCTAGATTTCTTAGCCTTTCATAGGTGTTTGTTGTCTGAAACCTATAGTTTGGGATGAGTAGTTTGCTTTGGACTTTTCAGAGCTGGATTTCTTAGCCTTTCGTAGGTTTGTGTTGACTGAAACTTATGATTTGGGATATGTAAATTACTATTTCGGGCTTTTCTAAGCTAGATTTCTTAGTCTTTCGTTGGTGTGTGTTGTCTGAAACCTATGATTTGGGATTTTTAGTTTTGCTTTTCGGACTTTTCAGAGCTAGGATTCTTAGTCCCTCATAGGTGTTTGTTGTCTGAAACCTATAGTTCGGTATGAGTAGTTTGCTATTTCTGGCTTTTCTGAGCTAAGGTTTCTTAGTATTTCGTAGGGGTGTGTTGTCTGAAACTTATGACTTGAGGTGTCTAATTTGCTATTTCAGGCCTTTCTGAGCTAAGGTTTCATAGTATTTCGTAGGTGAATGTTGTCTGAAACTTATGATTTGGGATATGTAAATTACTATTTCGGGCTTTTCTGAGTTAGATTTATTAGTCTTTCGTTGGTGTATGTTGACTGAAACCTATGATTTGGGATATAAGGTTCTTAGTCTATCGTTGGTGTGTGATGTCTGAAACCTATGATTTGGGATTTGTAGTTTGCTTTTTGGACTTTTCAGAGCTAGGATTCATAGTCCATCATAGGTGTTTGTTGTCTGAAACCTATAATTTGGGATGAGTAGTTTGCTATTTCAGGCTTTTATGAGCTAAGGTTTCTTAGTATTTCGTAGGTGTGAGTTGTCTGAACCTTATGATTTGAGGTGTGTAATTTGCTATTTCAGGCTTTTCTGAGCTAAGGTTTCATAGTATTTCGTAGGTGAATGTTGTCTGAAACTTATGATTTGGGATATGTAAATTACTATTTCGGGCTTTTCTAAGCTAGATTTCTTAGTCTTTCGTTGATGTGTGTTGTCTGAAACCAATGATTTGGGATGGGTGGGTTGCTATTTTCGACTTTTCTGAGCTAGATTTCTTAGCCTTTCCTAGGTATGTGTTGTCTGAAACCTATGATTTGGGAAATGGTTAATTTGCTATTTTTGACTTTTCTGTGCTAGGTTTCTTAGCCTTTCATAGGTGTGTGCTGTCAGAAAATTATGATTTGGGAGTTGTAGTTTGCTTTTTAGACTTTTCAGAGCTAGGGTTCTTAGTCCCTCATAGGTGTTTATTGTCTGACACCCATAGTTTGGGATGAATAGTTTGCTATTTGAGGCTTTTCTGAGCTATGGTTCCTTAGTATTTCATAGGTGTGTGTTGTCTGAAACTCATCATTTGAGGTATGCAATTTGCTATTTCTGACTTTTCATAACCAGATTTCTTAGTCTTTCGTAGGTGTGTGGGGTCTGAAACCTATGATTTGGGATGTGTGGGTTGCTATTTTTTGACTTTTCTGAGCTGGATTTCTTAGCCTTTCGTAGGTGTGTGTTGACTGAAACCTATGATTTGGGGCTCAATTTTTCATAGAAGATAGAAAAGTTCATGATCTCTTGTGAATTTTATCAAAGAACAGAATTCTTAGTCTATCGTTGGTGTGTGATGTCTGAAACCTATGATTTGGGATTTGTAGTTTGCTTTTTGGACTTTTCAGAGCTAGGATTCATAGTCCATCATAGGTGTTTGTTGTCTTAAACATATAGTGTGGGATGAGTAGTTTGCTATTTCAGGCTTTTCTGATCTATGGTTTCTTAGTATTTCGTAGGTGTGTGTTGTCTGAAACTTATGATTTGAGGTGTGTAATTTGCTATTTCAGGCTTTTCTGAGCTAAGGTTTCATAGTATTTCGTAGGTGAATTTTGTCTGAAACTTATGATTTGGGATATATAAATTACTATTTCGGGCTTTTCTAAGCTAGATTTCTTAGTCTTTCGTTGATGTGTGCTTTTTGCTTTTTAGTACTTTGCTTCTGTTTCTGAGCTAAGGTTTCTTAGTATTTCTTAGGTGTGTGTTGTCTGAAACTTATGATTTGAGGTGTGTAATTTGCTATTTCAGGCTTTTCTGAGCTAAGGTTTCATAGTATTTTGTAGGTGAATGTTGTCTGAAACTAATGATTTGGGATATGTAAATTACTATTTCGGGCTTTTCTAAGCTAGATTTCTTAGTCTTTCGTTGATGTGTGTTGTCTGAAACCAATGATTTGGGATGGGTGGGTTGCTATTTTTGACTTTTCTGAGCTGGATTTCTTAGCCTTTCCTAGGTATGTGTTGTCTGAAACCTATGATTTGGGAAATGGTTAATTTGCTATTTTTGACTTCAATTTAGTATTTCATAGGTGTGTGTTGTCTGAAACTTATGATTTGAGGTATGCAATTTGCTATTTCCGACTTTTCATAACCAGATTTCTTAGTCTTTCGTAGGTGTGTGGTGTCTGAAACCTATGATTTGGGATGTCTGGGTTGCTATTTTTGACTTTTCTTTGCTGGATTTCTTAGCCTTTCGTAGGTGTGTGTTGACTGAAACCTATGATTTGGGGCTCAATTTTTCATAGAAGATAGAAAAGTTCATGATCTCTTCTGAATTTTACCAAAGAACAGAATTCAGTTTTAATTTCTCCACAGAAAACAAAAATCTTCCACTTCAGTTCTTTATTTCACAAAGAAATAAAGAAATTTAAAGTTCAATTCTAAATTTTTCGGTGGAAGATAGAAAAAGTAATACCATACTTATGAATGTTTTCACGGAAGATAAAAAGTTCTAGTCCAATTTAAAATTTTCTCAATGAAGTTAAGAAAAGTTCAAGTTCTCTACTGAATTTTACCAAAGAACACATTACAATTCTAATTTCTCCAGAGAAAATAAAAATCTTCCACTTAAGTTCTTTATTTCACAAAGACATAAAGAAATTTAAAGTTCAATTCTAAATTTTTCGGTGGAAGATAGAAAAGTAATACCATACTTGTGAATATTTTTACGGAAGATAAAAAGTTCTAGTTCAATTTAAAATTTTCTCAACGAAGTCAAGGAAAGTTCAAGTTCTCTTCTGAATTTTTTCAATGAAAAAGAAATTAGTCATTGATCATTTATATTTTTACAAATAATATAAATTTTCCTCTTTAGTTCAGATCTGTCTAGAAGAGATCACAAATTAAAAATACTATTCCAAATTTTTCACAGAAAATAAAAAAGTTCAAGTTCTGTTTTGAATTTTACCGCAAAACACAATTCAATTCTAATTTATTCAGAAAAAACAAAAATCTTCCACTTCAGTTCTTTATTTCAAAAGTACATAAAAAAATTTAGAGTTCAATTCGAAATTTTTCGGTGGACGATCGAAAAAGTAATACCATACTTGTGAATATTTTCACGGAAGATAAAAAGTTCTAGTTCAATTTTAAATTTTCTCAACGAAGTGAAGAAAAGTTCAAGTTCTCTACTGAATTTTACCAAAGAACACAATTCAATTCTAATTTATCCAGAGAAAATAAAAATCTTCCACCTAAGTTCTTTATTTCACAAGGACATAAAGAAATTTAAAGTTCAATTCTAAATTTTTCAGTGGAAGATAGAAAAAGTAATACCATACTTGTGAATATTTTCTCAAAGAGATGAAAAATTTAAAATACTGTTCCAAATTTTTCACAGAAGATAAAAAAGTTCAAGTTCCCTTCGGAATTTTACCAAAGAACACAATTCAATTCTAATTTCACCAGAGAAAATCCAAATCTTCCACTTAAGTTCTATATTTCACAAAGACATAAAGAAATTTAAAGTTCAATTCTAAATTTTTCGGTGGAAACAAGAAAAAGTAATACCATACTTGTGAATATTTTCCCGTAAGATAAAAGTTCTAGTTCAATTTAAAATTTTCTCAACGAAGTGAAGAAAAATTCAAGTTCTCTTCTGAATTTTACCAAAGAACACAATTCAATTCTAATTTCACCAGAGAAAATAAAAATCTTCCACTTCAGTTCTATATTTCACAAAGACATAAAGAAATTTAAAGTTAAATTCAAAATTTTTCGGTGGAAGATAGAAAAAGTAATACCATACTTGTGAATATTTTCTCGAAGAGATGAAAAATTTAAAATACTGTTCCAAATTTTTCACAGAAGATAAAAAAGTTCAAGTTCTCTTCGGAATTTTACCAAAGAACACAATTCAATTCTATTTTCTCCAGAGAAAATAAAAATCTTCCACTTAAGTTCTTCATTTCACAAAGACATAAAGAAATTTAAAATTCAATTCTAAATTTTTCGGTGGAAGATAGAAAAAGTAATACCATAGTTGTGAATATTTTCCCGGAAGATAAAAAGTTCTAGTTCAATTTAAAATTTTCTCGACGAAGTGAAGAAAAGTTCAAGTTCTCTTCTGAATTTTACTAAGGAATACAATTCATTTCTAATTTCACCAGAGAAAATAAAAATCTTCCAATTCAGTTCTTTATTTCACAAGGACATAAAGAAATTTAAAGTTCAATTCTAAATTTTTCGGTGGAATATATAAAAAGTCATACCATACTTGTGAATATTTTCACGGAAGATAAAAAGTTCTAGTTCAATTTAAAATTTTCTAGACGAAGTGAAGAAAAGTTCAAGTTCTCTTCTGAACTTTACTAAAGAACACACTTCAATTCTAATTTCTCCAGAGAAAATAAAAATCTTCCACTTCAGTTTTAAGTTCCAACAATGAAATAAAGAAATTTAAAGTTCTATTCTAAATTTTTAGATGAAAGATAGAAAAAGTAATACTATGATTGTGATTATTTTCCATGAAGATCAAAAGTTTCACTTTATTTATAATTTTTCTTAAATTCAGTTCTGATTTTTCTCAAAGAGATGAAAAATTTAAAGTTCTGTTCCAAATTTTTCATAGAAGATAGAAAAAGTTATACATTGATTGTGAATATTCAACATGAAGATAAGGAACTCCACTTTAATTCAGAGCTTTCTCGAAGAAGGGCAAAATGTTCAAGTTCTCTTTTAAATTTTCTTAAAGAAGTGAAAAAAGTTAGCTCAATTCTGAATTTTACCAATGAAAATGAAAAAACTTTCAACTTCAGTTCATAATTTATCACAGACATACGAAAATTAAAAATCCTTTTCAAGTTTTTCTGTAGAATATAGAGAAATTTATCATATGATTGTGATTATATTACAGTGACAATGAAAAGTTTTGCTTTAATTCCTATTTTCTTAAACTCTGTTCTGAATTTTTGCTCTGAGATGAAAAATTGAAATTTCTGTTCCTAACTTTTCATAGAAGATAGAAAAAGATATGAATTGACTTTTGATATTCGACACGTAGATAAAGTGCATCACTTGAATTGTGAGTTTTCTTGAAGAAGTGCAAAATGTTCAAGTTCTCTTCTAAATTTTCTTAAAGAAGGTAAAAAAGTTAACTCAATTCTGAATTTTACCAATGAAAATGAAAAAAGCTTTCACTTCAGTTCTTAATTTCTCAAAGACATAAAAAATTCAAAGTTCTCTTCTAATTTTTCCAAGAAAATAAAAGGGTTCCACTTCAGTTCTGGTTTTTTCTCAAAGAGATGAAAAATTTAAAGTTCTATTCTAATTTTACATTTAATTTTAGCTCCTTTGTCTTATGGATTTACCCCTCAAATTTTTAAATTAGAAAATGAGTGACTCCTTCTATTATTAAAGACAATCGTTCAAACTCGTTCATCTAACCTCCAAAACAATAGGTTAGGTTAGGTATAAATAAATATTAATAAATAAATAGAAACATTTCTACATGTTTAAGTTAGGTTAGGTTAGGTTAACTTATCATGAGCACTCATGATAAGTTAACCTAACCTTTTCTGCCGAGTATGGTTAGGTTAGGTTAGGCTAGATTAAGTTAGGTTAGATTAGATTAGGTTAGGTTAAGTTAGGTTAGGTTAGCCTACGTACGCTTCACTTAGGTTAGCTTAGGTTAGGTGAGAGACAGGCAAAAAGTTAGGTGTATGATTAGGTTAGGTTAGGTTAGATTAAGTTAGGTTAGGTTAAGTTAGGTTAGGCTAGGTCAGCCTACGTACGCGCGCGTACGTAGGCTAACCTATCCTTTTGATCTTCATGGAAAATAATCACAATCATAGTATTACTTTTTCTATCTTTCATCTAAAAATTTTGAACAGAACTTTAAATTTCTTTATTTCATTGTGGAACTTAAAACTGAATTGGAAGATTTTTATTTTCTCTGGTGAAATTAGAATTGAATTGTGTTCCTTAGTAAAATTCAGAAGAAAACTTGAACTTTTCTTCACTTCGTTGAGAAAATTTTAAATTGAACTAAAACTTTTTATCTTCCGGGAAAATATTCACAAGTATAGTATCACTTTTTCTATCGTCCACCGAAAAATTTAGAATTGAACTTTAAATTTCTTTATGTCTATGTGAAATAAAGAACTTCAGTGGAAGATTTTTATTTTCTCTGGAGAAATTAGACTTGAATTGTGTTCTTTTGTAAAATTCCTAAGAGAACTTGAACTTTTTTATCTTCTGTGAAAAATTTGGAACAGTATTTTAAATTTTTCATCTCTTCGAGAAAATATTCACAGGTATATTACTTTTTCTATCTTCCACTGAAAAATTTTGAATTGAACTTTAAATTTCTTTATGTCTTTGTGAAATATAGAACTGAAGTGGAAGATTTTTATTTTCTCTGGTGAAATTAGAATTGAATTGTGTTCTTTGGTAAAATTCAGAAGAGAACTTGAATTTTTCTTCACTTCGTTGAGAAAATTTTAAATTGAACTAGAACTTTTCATCTTGCGGGAAAATATTTACAAGTATTGTATTAATTTTTCTTGTTTCCACCTAAAAATTAGAATTGAACTTTAAATTTCTTAGTCTTTGTGAAATATAGAACTTAAGTGGAAGATTTTGATCTTCTCTGGTGAAATTAGAATTGAATTGTGTTCTTTGGTAAAATTCAGAAGAGAACTTGAATTTTTCTTCACTTCGTTGAGAAAATTTTAAATTGAACTAGAACTTTTTATCTTCCGGAAAAATATTCACAAGTATGGTATTACTTTTTCTATCTTCCACCGAAAAATTTAGAATTGAACTCTCAATGTCTTTATGTCTTTGTGAAATAAAGAACTGAAGTGTAAGATTTTTGTTTTAACTGGAGAAATTAGAATTGAATTTTGTTCTTTGGTAAAATTCTGAAGAGAACTTGAACTTTTTTATCTTCTGTGAAAAATTTGGAACAGTATTTAAAATTTTTCATCTCTTCGAGAAAATATTCACAAGTATGGTATTACTTTTTCTATCTTCCACTGAAAAATTTAGAATTGAACTTTAAATTTCTTTATGTCTTTGTGAAATAAAGAACTTAGGTGGAAGATTTTTATTTTCTCTGGATACATTAGAATTGAATTGTGTTCTTTGGTAAAATTCAGTAGAGAACTTGAACTTTTCTTCACTTCGTTGAGAAAATTTAAAATTGAACTAGAACTTTTTATCTTCCATGAAAATATTCACAAGTATGGTATTACTTTTTCTATCTTCCACCGAAAAATTTAGAATTGAACTCTAAATTTCTTTATTTTATTTATTTATTTTATTTATAACCCACTGTACAATAAATGTAAAATAGTGGAGTAATACAAACACAAAAAAAAAGAAAAAGAACAGCGACAATCTAACCACAAATATAAACACTAATAAAAAAAAAACGGATAAGACTGTGATGTGGGCCCAACCGAAAACTAGCATCCTGACTGATCTTCGCTTGCACCATTTCAAGCGAGGACAGAATTTCTGTTGCACCATAACGACCAACAAGGCGCCTATTGCGCACAGCAAGCGGCAAATATAATAGGAACTTACAATATCTAAAATAATTAACCTTCATTTGTTTCAGATCATGCTTAGTAAAAAGCGGATACAGCCCAGAAGCGAATAAAATCGCATGGTCACAGAAACTACAGTAGAGTTTAGCAAGACCATGCCTAATAAAACGTCCACGGTTTGCAACAATTTTCCCATAACCAGCTTTAAGCTTATCCTTCGAATCACAAATAAATTTACGTCGGATACTTCCTACGGATTCACAAATGGAAATACCAAGCCATTTAATAACAGGGACCCTAGGTACCGTAAAAGTATTGCAAGCAAGGGGAGTAGCAGGGGGATTAACAGCGTTAAAGAGTAAATATTCCCATTTCAAAGTATTTAATGATAGGCCTATTTCACTAAGCATAGATCCCACCATGCTAACATTCCATTCAAGCCTCCTTTTGGAACGACTAATCAGGAGGAGGTCATCAGCATATGCTAAATAAGACACTTCCGAAAAACCAAAAAAATAACTGGAGGGAATCTTATTAATCACACTCGAAATACAAGCATTAAAAATATAAGGCGAAAGAACTCCTCCTTGCCTAACCCCGCTTTTAACAGGAATATTTCCAAAAACACATCCATTCGATTTCAATCTAACATATGAATTCGAATACCAAAATCATAGCAGAGAAATAATCGATGGGTTTATACCAAGCTGATGTAAAGAATAAAAAGCCTGAGGGTGCACAACACTGTCGAAAGCTTTAGATTTGTCTAAAGCACATATATGTAATGATTGACCTTTCGTTTGTGCATCCTTAAAAAGGAGAGCAAGCACCGGATGTGCATAATGACAAGAAATCCCCTTTCTAAATCCAAACTGATTAGCATCATAATTCACAAAATCAATAATATAAGGAAGAAGCACATATTCAAAAAGTTTGCTAATATTGCAGGCGACAGTAATAATATGTAATAATATGACATATAATAATATAATATGTCATAATAATATGACAGTAATTATGTCTTTGTGAAATAAAGAACTGAAGTGGAAGATTTTTGTTTTCTCTGGAGAAATTAGAATTGAATTGTGTTCTTTGGTAAAATTCCAAAGAGAACTTGAACTTTTTTATCTTCTGTGAAAAATTTGGAATAGTATTTTAAATTTTTCATCTCTTCAAGACAGATCTGAACTAAAGTGGAAAATTTTTATATTATTTGGAAAAATAGAAATGATCAATGACTAATTTCTTTTTCATTGAGAAAATTCAGAAGAGAACTTGAACTTTCCTTGACTTCGTTGAGAAAATTTTAAATTGAACTAGAACTTTGTATCTTCCGTGAAAATATTCACAAGTATGGTATTACTTTTTCTATCTTACACAGAAAAATTTAGAATTGAACTTTAAATTTCTTTATGTCTTTGTGAAATAAAGAACTTAAGTGGAAGATTTTTATTTTATCTTGAGAAATTAGAATTGAATTGTGTTCTTTGGTAAAATTCAGTAGAGAACTTGAACTTTTCTTCACTTCATTGAGAAAATTTTAAATTGGACTAGAACTTTTTATCCTCCGTGAAAACATTCATAAGTATGGTATTACTTTTTCTATCTTCCACCGAAAAATTTAGAATTGAACTTTAAATTTCTTTATGTCTTTGTGAAATAAAGAACTGAAGTGGAAGATTTTTGTTTTCTCTGGAGAAATTAGAACTGAATTCTGTTCTTTGGTAAAATTCAGAAGAGATCATGAACTTTTCTATCTTCTACGAAAAATTGAGCCCCAAATCAAAGGTTTCAGCCAACACACACCTACGAAAGGCTAAGAAATCCAGCTCAGAAAAGTCAAAAAATAGCAACCCACACATCCCAAATCATAGGTTTCAGACACCACACACCTACGAAAGACTAAGAAATCTGGTTATGAAAAGTCGGAAATAGCAAATTGCATACCTCAAATCATAAGTTTTAGACAACACACACCTATGAAATACTAAATTGAAGTCAAAAATAGCAAATTAACCATTTGCCAAATCATAGGTTTCAGACAACACATACCTAGGAAAGGTTAATAAATCCAGCTCAGAAAAGTCAAAAATAGCAACCCACCCATCCCAAATCATTGGTTTCAGACAACACACATCAACGAAAGACTAAGAAATCTAGCTTAGAAAAGCCCGAAATAGTAATTTACATATCCCAAATCATAAGTTTCAGACAACATTCACCTACGAAATACTATGAAACCTTAGCTCAGAAAAGACTGAAATAGCAAATTACACACCTCAAATCATAAGTTTCAGACAACACACACCTACGAAATACTAAGAAACCTTAGCTCAGAAACAGAAGCAAAGTACTAAAAAGCAAAAAGCACACATCAACGAAAGACTAAGAAATCTAGCTTAGAAAAGCCCGAAATAGTAATTTACATATCCCAAATCATAAGTTTCAGACCACATTCACCTACGAAATACTATGAAACCTTAGCTCAGAAAAGACTGAAATAGCACATTACACACCTCAAATCATAAGTGTCAGACAACACACACCTACGAAATACTATGAAAACTTAGATCAGAAAAGCCTGAAATAGAAAACTACTCATCCCAAACTATATGTTTAAGACAACAAACACCTATGATGTACTATGAATCCTAGCTCTTAAAAGTCAAAAAAGCAAACTACAAATCCCAAATCATAGGTTTCAGACATCACACACCAACGATAGACTAAGAATTCTGTTCTTTGATAAAATTCACAAGAGATCATGAACTTTTCTATCTTCTATGAAAAATTGAGCCCCAAATCATAGGTTTCAGTCAACACACACCTACGAAAGGCTAAGAAATCCAGCTCAGAAAAGTCAAAAAATAGCAACCCACACATCCCAAATCATAGGTTTCAGACACCACACACCTACGAAAGACTAAGAAATCTGGTTATGAAAAGTCAGAAATAGCAAATTGCATACCTCAAATCATAAGTTTCAGACAACACACGCCTATGAAATACTAAGAAACCATAGCTCAGAAAAGCCTGAAATAGCAAACTATTCATCCCAAACTATAGGTTTCAGACAATAAACACCTATGAGGGACTAAGAATCCTAGCTCTGAAAAGTCTAAAAAGCAAACTACAAATCCCAAATCATAATTTTCTGACAGCACACACCTATGAAAGGCTAAGAAACCTAGCACAGAAAAGTCAAAAATAGCAAATTAACCATTACCCAAATCATAGGTTTCAGACAACACATACCTAGGAAAGGCTAAGAAATCCAGCTCAGAAAAGTCAAAAATAGCAACCCACCCATCCCAAATCATTGGTTTCAGACAACACACATCAACAAAAGACTAAGAAATCTAGCTTAGAAAAACCCAAAATAGTAATTTACATATCCCAAATCATAAGTTTCAGACAACATTCACCTACGAAATACTATGAAACCTTAGCTCAGAAAAGCCTGAAATAGCAAATTACACACCTCAAATCATAAGTTTCAGACAACTCACACCTACGAAATACTAAGAAACCTTAGCTCAGAAAAGCCTGAAATAGCAAACTACTCATCCCAAATTATAGGTTTAAGACAACAAACACCTATGATGGACTATGAATCCTAGCTCTGAAAAGTACAAAAAGAAAACTACAAATCCCAAATCATAGGTTTCAGACATCACACACCAACGATAGACTAAGAACCTTATATCCCAAATCATAGGTTTCAGTCAACATACACCAACGAAAGACTAATAAATCTAACTTAGAAAAGCCCGAAATAGTAATTTACATATCCCAAATCATAAGTTTCAGACAACATTCACCTACGAAATACTATGAAACCTTAGCTCAGAAAGGCCTGAAATAGCAAATTAGACACCTCAAGTCATAAGTTTCAGACAACACACCCCTACGAAATACTAAGAAACCTTAGCTCAGAAAAGCCAGAAATAGCAAACTACTCATACCGAACTAGAGGTTTCAGACAACAAACACCTATGAGGGACTAAGAATCCTAGCTCTGAAAAGTCCAAAAAGCAAAACTACAAATCCCAAATCATAGGTTTCAGTCAACACACACCAACGAAAGACTAAGAAATCTAGCTTAGAAAAGCCCGAAATAGTAATTTACATATCCCAAATCATAAGTTTCAGTCAACACACATCTACGAAAGGCTAAGAAATCCAGCTCTGAAAAGTCCAAAATCAAAAATACTCATCCCAAACTATAGGTTTCAGACAACAAACACCTATGAAAGTCTATGAAATCTAGCTCAGAAAAGTCAAAAATAGTAATTTACATATCCCAAATCATAAGTTTTTGACAACAAACACCTATGAAATGCTATGAAATCTAGCTCAGAAAAGTTAAAAATAGCAAACTACTCATCCCAAACTATAGGTTTCAAAAAATAATAAAAAATGGGGGGGATGGGAGGGGAGGGGGAGGAGGGGAGGGGGAGGAGGGGAGGGGAGGAGGGGAGGGGAGGAGGGGAGGGGAGGGGAGGGGAGGGGGAGAAGAAGGGGGGTGGGGGAGGGGAATGTGAGGAGGGGGAGGAGAGGGAGGGAGAGGGAGGGGGACCCTTTGGGGGCCAAGGGGGGAGGGGGCCTTTGGGGCCTGGGGGGTCCTTTGGGGGTCTGGGGGCCGGGTGGGAGCCCTGGGAACCTTTGGGGACCGGGGGCTTCCTTCGGGATTGGGGTATGGGGATTGGAACCCTTCGGGGTTGGGGTGGGGTATGAGGACTCTTTGGGGTTGTGGTAGGGGACCTCACAACACTGTTCAAATAGAACTTGTTTACTATAACGACCACACTCAAAAACTCTTCTAAAATCATCTTTTAAATCATCTTTTAAAATGTCTCTAACTGTTTCGCCGAAATAATTCCCCAAAACGGTTTCGCCCAAATAATCCCTAATCGTAACTTCAGCGTATTCCTTTTGTTTTTTGGCATCTCTGCGCTGACGCATTTGAAATTTCTAGGAAACCCTTTCCTACGTTAATCTCTTCATCTCATAAATTTCCTAGCTACACTATTAAGGTTTCGTTAGAATATCAATTTATCTCTCCGAATTAAAGCTCAGTGAAGCCGTATTTAAAAATATAATTTCTATCTCTTTAGACTCCCGCATAATTCTAATTCCTGACAGTAAAGATCAATGAAGCCCTATTTAAAAATAGAATATTAATTTTTCTCTCTGACCTATAGAACGTTTATCCCTCAGACCTAAGATTAAAGAAACCATAATGTTTCTTTTTTCCCCATTCGTGAATCAATAATTCCCCCGCCGATTATGTAAATCAATTTCTCAGGTTAGGTTAGCCTAAAGATCAAAGAAGCCATGTTTGTTTCTTAATTCCCCTTTCGTAAATCATTACATTCTCCCCCACCGATTATGTAAATCAATTTCTCAGGTTAGGTTAGCCTAAAGATCAAAGAAGCCATGTTTGTTTCTTAATTCCCCATTCGTGAACCAATAATTCCCCCACCGATTATGTAAATCACCCCAATGTCATTACACCTGGAAATTCTGTTTTTTCATTCTTACTGAGAAAACCATAAACCACGTGGTCCTGTCACGAGCTCATGAGGCCTAGACATAAATTGCTGTTGACATCCATAAATGTGAGAAAGTTCCTGTTTTTTCATTCTCACTGACAAAAAACCATAAAACAGGCATAAATTGCTGTTGACATTCATAAATGTGAGAAAGTTCCTGTTTTTTCATTCTCACTGACAAAAACCATAAAACAGACATGAATTGCTGTTGACATCCATAAATGTGAGAAAGTTCCTGTTTTTTCATTCTCACTGACAAAAACCATAAAACAGGAACATAAATTGCTGTTAACATCCATCAAAGTGAGAAAGTTTCTGTTTTTTCATTCTCACTGACATCGAACACTAAACAGACATGAATTGCTGTTGACATCCATGAAAAACATCAAATAAATTGACAAACACACATAACCGTCCAAGAAAACAACCATCAATGTGAGAAAATTCATGTTTTTTCAAGTGAGAAAAATTCTGTTTTTTCATTCTCACTGACAAAAACCATAAAAACATGCATAAATTATGTAAAAAAGTTGTAGGTGGCAGCAGGGTGTTCTCGTCGGAGTAGCACCCCCCTTTCTACTCATAAGTAATGCAAAAATAAACAACAAATAAACAAGATGTCATTTTCAGGTGGTATTTCTTTTTCTTTGGAAATCGCCCTTCTATATCAGTTACCTACAAGGGACTATATTTAAATGAAGTGAATTTAAACAACAGCCAAACTACATTATAATTAAGGTATATTTTGTATAAGACAGGAAAGAGTTCAAGATTTCAGGAAGACATGGGCCTGAAGATGAGCCCTCCCCACTTGCCTTAGTATCTACTTCTGATGTTAAATCTTACAGTCCTTAAGAAAAATTAAAGCAGAATAGTATAAAATTCACACAGTAGGAAAATGACAATACAAATAACACTGGACCCATATTAGACAATAAAAAACCATAGTAAATGAAATAGTAAGCAAAATAAATTTTAGTTTTTAAAAATAGAATATAATCAAATTGTCTCATTTACTATATATTCACACACGTGTGCCGTGACAGAATCCCCCCTTGTCTGTTTCTTCAGTCTCTCAGCGAAAGGACATAGTAGTTTGATTTATTATGTAAGGGAAGCACATATAACAACAGGGGAGGGCAGGCCCTCAGCCTCTCCCCTCGTTCAACTTTAGAAAATCAAGTATATACAAAGAGCAGAAAATTTTTTAACATTTGAAAATAAGTATAACGGTTTTCAGCCAAAGAAACAGTCTCAATTTTAGTCCCTCTGCAAAATTTTGCATATTAGCTCTTCCCCTTCCATTTTGGAAAGCCTCTTCCGGGATTTTAAAGGGATTGTCTGGCACTTATGACCCTATTCAAGTAATTAAGACTGATCCTTGCCGTTTCTTTTGAATTCATGCCTGAGCACTAAGGCAAAAACCGAGAATGAGAGAGAAGGACGTGCCACTTTTATGAAATGCCTTTCGTCAAAAAATTAAGATTTTGCTTCTTGATGGTCGAAAAAAAGACTTCGTCCTAATAACTGTGTTGCAGGGGGTAGTGAAAACAACCTTCTCGTGGCTTTTTATTATGTAAAAAGTAGAGTTGTGACAAAGAGGCAATCTTTAGCGCAAAGAGGGGGACATTGATGAGGGTACAGCCCCTTTCATATATGGAATAATTTCTGTTCGATTGAAGTTCTAATGTTTATCCTTACTTACAGTTGAAAAAACTTGTTTTTTAATTTAATTTCTGATCATTTTTTAAGTAATGCCTGGAAATCTGGCTACTCTTTCACTGAAAAATCCCCCCCTGGACAATTACCCTTAACATCTTCATACGTAAAATTGAGCAGACAATGAGAAAGCAAGACATAAGAAGAATTTCGTATAGGTATTCTGGCAAATTCCTCCAGTGTAAAATTTCCCCGGAAAAATTCCCCCCTGGAAACTTCCCTCCCCATAAAAAATTAACCTCGAGGAAAATACCACCAGTAGAAACCCCACCCCTCCCCGAAAATGTATGCATACTTCCCAATAACAAATACTATATCTAAACAATGGGCAAATTTTGTAATTTAAATACCTTTTCCCTGGGACTGTAGGGGGTCCTGATACCTTCAAAGGCATACTTATTTGGCCTTTCGACTATGCAAAACAAAATAGCTATCTTAAAATTTTGATCGGACGATTATGAGAAAAAAGGGGCGTGGTAGAGGGCCTGGTTGCCCTCCAATTTTTGGTCATTTAAAGAGGGCACTAGAACTTTTAATTTCCGTTCGAATTAGCTCTTTTACAATATGCTAGGACCCCTGGGTCAATACGATTACCCCTGGGAAAAACAAACTAATTGACACGCATCCGTGATCTTTCTTCTGGCAAAAAATACAAAATTCCACGTTTTTTTAGATAGGCGCTTGAAACTTCTATAGTACGGTTCTCTGATACACTGAATTTGATGGTGGGATTTTCACAAGGATTCTATGACTTTTAGGGTGTGTTTTCCCCTTTTTTCAAAAATCAGGCAAATTTTCTCAGGCTCTTAACCTTTCATGGGTAAGATTAAACTTATTGAAACTTATATATTTGAAATTAGTATAAAATTCCGATCCTTTTGATGTATCTATTGGTATCAAAATTCCGTTTTTTAGAGTTTCGGTTACCATTGAGCCGGGTCGCTCCTTACTTACAGTTCGTTAGTAGTAAGCGCCCAATTACCACTGCCCGTGATTGCGTAATATGCCTTACATCGGGGGCAGTGACCTATTACAATGAACCCTACATGTCTTGTCAGATATGTTTTCTAGTATGACACCCATTTTTGGAGGTCAAACAGAGAGAGAGAGAGTGGCGCACACACTAACTTGTTTAGTAGTTGGATTCGGATATAAGGAGTAATTTTCATT
>NC_142812.1:36204141-36225925 GCF_049724085.1 Artemia sp. Qi Xiang Cuo
CGCAGTCGTAAGCACTCGTAGTGACAAGCAGTCCCCATCGTAATCGTAAATAGTTGCAGTTGTAGTTAGTCGCACTCGCAAGTAGCCATGGTCGCAAGTAGCATCAGTTGCAATTAGTCGTAGTCGCAGTCACTGATAACCACAGTTGCAAGTTGTTGGAGTAGCAAGAAGCCACAGTTGCAAGTGACTGCTGTCGTAAGTAGTCAAAGTAGCAAGAATTCGCAAGTAGTCGCATTCACAGTCGCAAGTAGTTACAGTTCAGACGCAAGTAATCTTTGTCGCAACTGGTTGCAGTCGTAAGTAGTCAAGGTCAAAATAGGTCGTGGTTGCAAGTAGTCAGAGACACAAATAGCCACAGTCGCAAACAGTCGTGGTCGCAAGTCGCTACAGTTGCACCCACAAGCAGGGTTGCCACCGTCAGTAGGATTTTACTAGATCTAGTAAAATAAAAAAAAAATAGTAAATTTAGAGGATCTAGTAAATTTCCCGAAATCTAGTAAAATGTCATGATTTGTAGGAAACAAAACTTTTGTTATTTTCCATGAATTCGGTAAAACAATTAGGGCCCATTCATTGCAAATCTGATTTCGATTATGTTAGATATTATGGCTACTATTGCTCTCATTTTTCGATTTCGCGTCAACCCTAGCGCTTAAAAATCTCTACTTTTCTCTAGGCTTCTTCTTGATACTCGCTTTGAAAGGCAAACTATTTAAAATCAGGACTGGTATGCCGGTTTAATTTGTTGTCAGAAAATTTTCCCAGACTCTCATAACAGCTGTTACGTTTGTTAGTTAGCTTTGTCCCTTTTTAAAGACGCTGCTGGAAACGAACTTTTTCCATACTTGCCAAAGTTCTTTCTGACTCTCTGCAGCTTGCCCCATTCAAGTGCTGGAGCAGAGAGACAGTTCTTGATTTTGTTGGTCATCAAAACTAAAAACTGGAATAGGTTAAATGTCTTGAGTGTTTCGTCTCTGATGAAAACGATGCAACTTGTTCTCAGGTCGTCAAGTGGAGTACATGACTGGGTGATCCGCAGCGATTTGACTCGGGCTATCAAAAAATGGAAACAAGTAGATCCATTCAGTCAGAATTCGATGCTAGTAGATACTTTAAATTCGGATGAGGCCGAGGACAATTAAAGCCTTTTAAGTGCGACTTTTTTTAATTGTGACTACATTTTTTCTTCTTATTTTTAAATTTGTATGAGTTGCCTGACCTGAAGACTATTGATAAAATGATATTTTTTAAAACCAATTATTGTATGTTATATAAGTTTTCTTTTTCTTGGCAACCCTAGTCCAGTTTGAGGTGTACTTTTTAATTTAAATAATTTTACAACTAAACCGGTAGCCTATTACGTCATTTCCGTTTTGAAGTGACATAGATTGTATTGGTTTTTGATTCCGTTGAATACGAACGAGAGAGAATCCAGAAAAAATCAGTTCAAAAAAAACAAAAAAAACTAAATTTATTGCTTTAAAATTTGCCAGAATTTTTTGTAAGCAGCTCATCCCTTATTGAAAGACCAGCCCAATTAGTGTTTTAGAACTGGCAAATTTCCTCTTAAAAATGCAAAATTGAAGGGTTTAGATCTCAAACCTAAAAACAGAAACTGGGGGACAAATTTCACAAGTTGTCGCTTTCAAACACACATCAGATTCTAAGCACTCCGTCGCCTGAATTGCTTCGTGAATATGAGTTGTAGCTGTTTTTCTTCGTTGATTGTTTTACAATTTTTGAATATATCTGAATTTTATGACCTGAAAACCTGCATGCAAATAATGTATTTTGATTTAGTGCAACACCCCCTCAACATTCCTGAAAGTTTTACCCTAATAACCATAGCCTTTTTGGACCGACCCAGGATCAAATATTCCCCTCTTTCCCAAAACATAATCCTGTATTGAAACAATGGGTAAATTGCATAATTTACAATCCATGCCTTAGGGGGCTATGTGGGTCATGTCATCCCCCGGTCATGATCACTGGATCTTTTGACTATTTTGAACAACTAGCTATTTCAAATTTTTTATCAGTGCTGAGGGGGGTATCTTAAAGGGGTGAAGGGGGGTCGTTGCCCTTCAATCATTTTTGACTATTTAGAAAAAGAGCTTTAGAACTTTCAATTTCCAATCGAATGAAACCCTTCCACAATTTCTACGACCACTCCTTCTATATGATGTGACTCTTGGCGGGGGGGGGGGGGATAGTACATCAAAGCCTTATGGCTCTTTACTATAGGCAATGTGAGAGTGTTGCCTCTTATATCTGTTCATTTTAAAACTTCTTTGGGAGGAAAATTAGTTTAGTCTTGTTTTTAAATTAATTTCTGCTTGTTTCTTGATTAATATTCATTAATAAAAAATATTTTTTATAAAGCCATTTTCAGTTTTTCAAACAGTTCGTGGTAATGAATTGTAGGTAAGGATCGACTCAGACCAATAGTAACTGAAACTATAAAAGAAAGAATTTAAACAAAAATCATTACACCAACAAAATGTCTATTTATGGTGATTCCAAATACTTAAAATTCATTAAGTTTAATCTTACCCAGCAAAAGCTATGAGCATGAGAAAATTTGCCTGATTTTTCCAAAAGGGCGAAACACCCTCAAAAAGTCAAGCAATGGAAATCCCACCATCAGCTAAATCCTGTTGTAGAGGTTTCAACTTCTTATCTACAGAAATGTGGAATTTGGTATTTCTAAAAAGATCGCTAATGCGAGTTTATCGGTTGTTGTTGTTTTTTCTGTGTTTTTTTTTTCCAGGGGGGATTGTGTCAAGCCAACAGATGTAAAATATCGAGGCAGGGGCCATTCGAACGAAAATTAAAGTTCTAGTGTGCCTTTTAAGTGACCAAAAAGAATGGAGGGCAACTAGCCCCCCTTCCATGCCTTTTTACCCAAGGACACCGAATCAATATAATGAGATAGGCATTTGGTTCAGCATAGTTGGAAGGTCCAATGGCAATGCTACCAGGTTGAACAATGTTGTTATGACCGAACACAGTATGTAAATTATATATCTGTCTACATATATAATTATGTATCTAGCTACAGTGTGACCGAAGAACCAAAGTATGCTCTTCGCCTTCCTGAACAAAACTTACCCCACTTTTTTTAACTGTTCATAATTTGCACAAATTATCCGCCTCAATTTGTTTGCGGAAGAGCCGACTAATTGTTATTCCGTAGAAGTAGAACCCCTGGATGACCGTTCTTTTAAGCTCACCAAATCCGAAATAAGTTTTTATAGCCCGAAGTGTTTCTCCTGCTCCGAGACACTTGGAGTTTTGCTTGCTCAAACATTCTACAGATTTTACCCTTAGTTAGTATCGAGTACTCAATGGAGTCGCATAGATTGGATATTAATGTATTATGGATTACCCGTGATATTTGGATATTAAACCAATAAATAAAAGTAAGTTACTTAAAATATTTTAGATTGTTACTTAATATATTCATATAACCTGAAATAAAGCTTTGGTAATTTTTTCGTTATTCATATTATTGACTTACGAATAAAGTAAACATACGACTCGATGCCCCCACCCCTATATATACCAATTCAGGGTATATATTTGGGTAAAGTTCTACCAAATCATATTATTGAGTTAGGAATAAAGTGAATACACCATTCGATGCCTTTTTTATGCTGATTACGAATATAGCCTAATAATCATTTCTATCGGAAATGAATTTCAGCCCCCCTCCCCTATATATACCTAACCCAACCTAACCTAACCCTGAATTGGCATATATAGGGGGGGGGGGGGGTAAATTCATTTCCGATAGAAATGATTATTATATTCGTAATCGGCATAAAAAAAAGGCATCGAATAGTGTATTCACTTTTGTCCTAACTCAATAATATGATTTGGTAGAACTTTACCAAAATCATATTTGGAAAGAGCATAAAAAAGGCATCGAGTGGTGTGTTTACTTATTCGTAAGTCAATAAGCTAATATGAATAACGAAAAATTTACCAAAGCTTCTTATCTTAGGCTATTGAAAATTAACCAAGTACAAACGACAGTAATTCATCTGAGACCAAACTGATGAATGGTAGACTAGGTTAGGCCTATTGTATCGAAGAAGAATGGGCTCTAGAAAAGAGACAACGAGGGGCCGGAATTATTTGAAAAATACTTTTTTTGCGAGGTGTTTTCATTGAAAAGATTAAAAATGGGCTTATGAAACCCCCCCCCCCCTAGATACTCAGAAATACATTTTGCAGTCCCCTTATTGACACCACTGATAAGGTAGACTACGCTGACACTTTTCCAAATTCTTTAAATCCTTATAAATTAAGATTTCGCAAAGTTACGAGGCTCAAAACACTTCTTTCGGCCTCTTTTGTGCTGTAGATCTATTTTTAAAAGTTTCACTGTTGCACCACACATTTTTATCTAAGTTCATAAGAGGTCAGTGCCTCTGGGGAGAGGGGGGATAAGGTACAGTACAAGGCACAGATCCGATAGCCTAGGAAAAAAAGAGATGCACTATTTGATTCTCCACTCAATGCGTTTTTCAAATTGCTATAATAGGGCCTAGTAATTACCATTGTAGTTGCGTCACAGCCCCCGCTTCCTAATGGGGTCAGATCATAGTCACCCATATGGGGGGCTGCAGCCCCCCTAGCTGAATGATGATGCCTTATATTTTATATTTTTGTTTTGAGATTTCTATTGTACAGCATTGGAAGTGCCGATTAGACGAGGTAAGCCCCCCCTCCCTAAAGTTCAGCTTATGGGCGCCCATGGGTCAGATATAGGATAGCACTAGGCTATGTACAAAAAGATTGCTGAATTTGTTCATTTTTTCTTAATTTTTTAAAATGTGTGAACTACAATTATTCTGCACATTATGGAGTAAGAATTGTTTTTACATCTCTGCCCAGGCATAGAACCCAGGGTTGCCAAGTGCCAAAGTTTAAAAAGAGCGCAAATAAAGGCCTAAAACGCAGTGGCGGATCCAGAGGGGGGGGGCCGACGGGCCCCCTCTAACGTACTCTAAAGTAGTATAAACTACTTAATTAACGCAAGTTTGCGTCAATTAATCTTGCTCCTAACGCAAGTTTATCCGATCAACCTATTTTGCCCCCCCCCCCCAAAAAAAATCCTGGATCCGCCCTTGCTAAAAAGTGTGCAAGTCAAAAAATTTGCACGCATCCTCTCTGAGGTAAAAAAAAGAGTGCATTTCGCTCGAAAGCGTGCAATTTGGCAACCCTGTTCGTTGTGTTCAATGCACTTCTGCCGAAGTTGCCAACTACTGAAGCTTAAAGCAAATGAAAACTCACACCCTAAAAGAGTGATTTTCACTTCCGATTAGGTTATTGTTCGTGCAAGGCTCCTCGTCCAAACTAGCTCCGTTAAAAAAAACTTTCTTACCAAGGCCGTATCCGGGGGGGGGGTTACCTGGTTTGAACCCCCCCCCCCCGAAATGTTTGTTTGACTCGTAAAAACGTAACAAAAATGGACATAAACAAATTTTGTATGCGTTTTTTGTGTACCCCCCCCCCTAAAAGAAAGAAAATCAGTAAATCCCCCCCCGAACAAAAATCCTGGATGCGCTTCTGTTTCTTACTTTATTCTTATCAGAAAAGCTTTGTTTTGCTTGTTGGTATGCACTCTGTCCTGTGCTTTTCTTATCAACAGTTGGTTTACAATATCAATTTAAAAACAAAGAAAAAACAGCAGTAGAGCCAGTGAACTTAGGGTTTAGCTGTAAAAACTTGACCTTTAGTCGATTGTATCCAGGCGTTATGAGGGAGGACGAAGGGGGGTTGGAATTCAATTAAACTGAAGCGAATCAAATAAGATCGTCAAATAGGCTTAGAGTTTTTTTTTTCATATGAATAAATAAGAATTTTGGGTTGTTATTCTACCTTAACTAGTTTAGAAAATGTATCTTACACTAAGACTACCTAAATTAGTAGACCTTTCCTACTAGTTTCAGATACCATATTCTAACCCCCATAATGACTACAAACAAATGAGTAAGTAAAATCTGATAAAATAGAATACTTGCCTAGTGAATAGAGTTACTAAAATTGAGTCCTTGTAGGATATATTTTTTAATGAAATAAGGTATATTTTTTCTCATTTTTTTTTCTCAATCGCAAAGAATCAAAAACTAAAACAAACCTATTCAGTTTGCCTTTGTAGCCAATAAGTATTTTGAGGATTGTCAGTAGCCCTATTTGAAAACATCACTAGTCTTAAGTATTTTTTAAAATATAATAATCGATTAACCTTGTGCTTGTGGTTTCCAGCAGAAATTAAGTTCAATATAGATAGTGGTTATGCTTAATACAGATGAAAATTCAATATGAAAAGCTTTTAACTTTGACCATAGCTATGTATCAGCCCCAGTAAGTGATGCTACGTTTCCATTTTAGTTTATGGTTTTCTATCGATTGATATAGAAACTGCGTATGACTGTTAAAACACCTGTCAGCCTAAAAAAGTGAATGGAATATTTTGTTTCGATTTCTAATGTCGTATCGTTTGGTATAAGGAATTGTCGCGAAAAAATACCTCCAATTATCTCACTATTAACCCTGAGAGGAAGGTATGGCTATTAACTATAATTGAAGTTTTGTCATGAAGTCTACGGATTAGCCTCCCTAATAAGAAAGGAATTTGCAAATATGTCTCTTTTCCCCAGGGGAGGGGCGAGGGGGGCGCGCGCCCCCTAACGTAGTCTAAAGTAGTGTATTTTACTTAATTAACCCAAGTTCGCGCTAAATAAACTTGCTCCTAACGCAAGTTTATCGGATCCTGTTTTGCGCCTCCCGTGAAACAAATCCTGGATCCGCACCTGCTTTTGCCTTGTGGTCAACCATACCCAGTCCATGTATACTTTTGATCGGTCGCTTATGTTTCCTTTATTCAGCCATCTTTGCCAGAAACGACTTTAGCTAAGCGTCAACATGGACTTAATTGTATATTATCATCCTATTTCTTCTTTTTTCTTAGCCCGTTTTAATTTTTATTTTGTTGTAGAGTAAACTTTATTGTGACTAGCTTGCATGACGATGGGAGCGTTTGGCCTTAAATTGACTTTCACATAAGAAAACATAAATGATTTCGTAGCATGTTTAATTTAAGGGGTGGGGTATCAACAATTTTGTCTTAGGACGAACGGACTTTCTTTTCAAGCAATCTCTCCGTTTTCCGGCAGTAGTCAAGGAAACTGGCCACTAAGAAATTGTTGTGCCATATGCATAAAACTTTTGGAAGTGGGCCTAAATACTACTACTACTACTACTAACAACTCACTGCTGCACCAAGCCGCCTGAGGCCAACACAGCTACACAGGCTCCTTCTTCATCCCTTTTTATTCAAAGCCTCCCTTGGTACTTATATAGATAGCGGTTAGTGCGCGAAAACTGAAGTTTCGTTAATGCTAATGAAATAAAACAAAATAGGATGAAAATGTAATAGTTCAGAAACAAATCTGGGCTATGCATTTGCACATTGGGGGTGGAGGGTAAAGCATAGCATATATTAAATACGTAACCTAACCAAACCTAGGTACCTTTCAGTCCCCCTAAACCCCAAAAAACTAAAGTTTAAATATAGTTCCCGGAGTGAGAAACCATTTGTAATGCCTGTCTTTATACAGCGTCTCGTAGAAGTATCGGGTAATGCGTGTCTATTTTCGTAATACACTTACCGCTTTCTACATAAGTACCGATCTATCTTTACGAACCCCCCCCCCACCCCATTCGGAGGCGACCTTCCATCCACTACGAAGTTGTTGTGCCACATGCATGAAACTTTTAGAAGTGGGCCTAAATGCTACGACTACTACTAATAACTCACTGCTGCACCAAGCCGGCTGAGGCCAAAATAGCTACACAGGCTCCTTCTCCATCCCATTCTATTCAAAGCCACTCTTTTTGCACCCTGTCAAGAAGTTCCCTTTCCGATTAGATCTTTCTTTACGAGACCTCCCACCCCATTTGGGGGCGACCTGCTTTTTGTTTGGCTCTGGATGGTTGCCCGACAAGGACGATCTTTGGCTATCTATTATCTGCAAAACGTGCCCTAGTCGTCTCAACCTTTTTCTCATTATAGCCCTAGAAAGCAGGATTGACCCACATTTTCGTACAGCTTAGTGTTTGAGATACGGTCAGCCTCATGGGTACCCATCAGACCTAAATAAGTTTAGCTTAATTAGTGTCTAGATGCAAGCATGAAAGAGTATTCGAAAAAAATTTTTTGGTATTTTTTTCAGTATTTTGGCATATTTTTAGACAGTGTTTTCAAGCCTTATGAGCACGGAGAGTGGAAATAGGAGCTCCAAAATTTTTTCTCTGATAAGGGCTGCTGATAACAAATAACAGAAAGGGGACAGCTTTCATTTTTTTGCCCTTATCTTTATTTTACTCAATTTTTACATTTAAAATCTTTTCAGAAATTAAAGCTATAATAATTTAGTACCTTTTAAAGAAATTTTCAAAATGCAATTAGTTAAATCCTTATTCTTCCGAAGGGTCACTGTCTTCAAAAAATCACGTGCCCCAGGTGGCAAATGCGGTGAAAGTATGCCAAGCATGGCGTGACTCTACCAAGCGTATTTGGTTGCCCCTGCTGATGACTTTTTGAAGTAGTTAATAAGCTAAACCATTCCACCAAAGGGTATGTCACTGTCTCTTGATATCACAGTTTATAGAATTAGCAGTATGATCATACCCTATCTCACCCATTATAAAAACCCGAACCAAGGTGCGAGTGCTCCAGAGAACGTTTTTGCAGATATAAACATGAGCGGCATTAGATCTTTTCACGGGTAGACAAGTCAGATTTCTCTTGGACATGAAACAAGTGGAAACCTGCTATTACGAATAATGCACTTTGTAACCATTTCTCATTGATTGACGGAAACATACTAACCCGCTAATGTAGAAATAAGTGGGAGGAGCTTTTTGTTCGTACCGAGAATGAAGACCAGAAATGATCTGCGATAAACTTACTGGATAATTCTATAAACTGTGCTTGATATTTATAATTTTTACACTTTTCATTGTGTACATGGGACATGACATTGCCATCTATGTCCTTTATTAAGGTTCTCAATCGATTTTTTCCCTGTTATTCACCTTTATGTAGAACCAAACATTATCTTGGTTTGAACCGTGTTCTACATACGAATTATAAAATTTGGGTACTTACGTGTTATAGCGCCCACACTTTGTTCTTGATCTGTGATTAAATAAAAAAAACAAGTTTTTTCAACTGAAAGTAAGCAGCTACATTGAAACGTAAAACGAACAGAAATTATTACGTATATGAGGGGCTTTGTCACCTCGTCAATACCTCTCCCTTTACGCTAAAGTTCGATTTTTTTTTAATTCTTTAAGAATGACCCTTGAATCACAAAGGCCGTTTAATTAGAATAAATAGCTCTTTTTAAATTACTAAAACACTTTAGTGTAAAGAGTGAGGTATTGACGAGGGGGCGAAACCCGTCATATACGTAATAATTTCTATTCGTTTTAAGTTTTGATGTAGCTCATTATGGGGCTCTGATGTAGCCCCATAATGGAAATTCTCTTCCCCCATGAAAAATCCCTCATGGAAAGATCCTCCCACGTAGGATGGAAAGATCCACCGTCCGTGAACATCCATGATGTTTCTTCTGGCATAAAATACAAAATTCCACATTTTTACAGATAGGAACTTGAAACCCCTACAGTAGGGTTCTCTGGTACGCTGAATCAGATGGTGTGATTTTCATTAAGATTCTATGATTTTTAAGTAGTGTTCCCCCTTTTTTCGAAAATAAGGCAAGTTTTCTCAGGCTCGTAATTTTTTGCATGGGTTGAACTAAACTTGATGAAACATATATATTTAAAATCAGCATAAAAGTGCGATTTTTTTATGTAACTATTTGTATTAAAATTCCGTTTTTTAGAGTTTTGGTGGTACTTTCCCATTATGTGGACACCTATAAAAAGTCAAGTTTGGTTAATGCTAATGAAATAAAACAAAATAGGATGAATATATAGTAGCTATAAACAAATTCGGGCTATATGTTTGCACATTAGGGGGGGGGAGCATTGCATATATTAAATACGTAACTCCCCCTAACCCCCCCCCCCCCCCACAAAAAAAAAACAACAGTTTAAATTTTGTAAATTCAATGAGAAACCACGCTCTTTGATCAATTTAGATAACAATTACCCGCTCTACGAGTCTCCATCACTGCATTCATTCGACTGTCTATGGCTGAGGTGTCCACATAATGGGAAAGTGCTGCTTCGGTTACTATTGAACCGGGTCGATCCTTACAGTTCGTTTCCACGAACTGTTTGATGAAACCGGTTTTCTGTGTCCATTAGGAGATAATCAGGTTAGCCTGAGGGAGATAAACGGTAAATATGCAGGCATATTTTTATTAAATATTTAGTGGTTAGTTTAGGTATTTAATATAATGCGTTATTGGCGGCCTGCTTTCCATAATTCTCTTTTGTATTTTCCATAATTTTGTTGCTAAAGTATTACATTTTCTCATATTTTGGTATATTTCATCAGGGTTAACCTAACTTCACTTCTTGGGTGGGGTCGCTATAACACGTGATTATCAAAATTTATTTTTTCTTCTTCTGTCAACCTTAAAACTGCACGGTTGTCTTCTTTTATTTATTTGAATCCAATGATGGATTCTTGCTGGTTTTCACTGTGTCCGTAATATTTGGAAAAAGGTTGCCTTCATGTATCATCCGCTTGTATTACAACGCTTTGAACCTTACTAATCAATTTACTAATGAGTTTAGCAAAAAAGAAGGTAAACATTATTTGGTAACAATTTAATACCATTAACTTCATTATAATAGACCCCCTATGTGTTTATTTAGTAGTCAAGTGTGTGTTTAGGGGAGGGTGACTTTGGGCCCATGACTCTGCTTTTTGTGAGTTTTATAGTCGATTTTTATTATGGCTCAAAATTTATTTGGCAAAAATTGGGATAGGTTCCTGTTACTTATATATCCGTGTTTAAATTGTTGTTTTTCTGAACGTTAAAAGTGTCCAACCAAAATTCCGACAGAAATTTGTACTTACTACGGAAAATATTGGGCAAGTTCATGATCACATTTATTATTTCGCAATGTTGCTCCTACATCTATGGATAGTATCCAGTATCATAGGCAGGCAAGGCAAAAACTAACAAATAATAATTAGGAAGAGGGAAGAAATAATTCAATTTGCTAGCTACAATAGCTAAGCTGCATTATTTTTACTGCAGCTTAGTTAATACTTGAATAGATTAGTTCATTTTTATTAAGATGAGTTTAGACCCCGGCGCCGCGCCGATGAGGGAAGACCGGTGGTGGCGGGGCCAAAACAGCGTGCCGCCGCCGCGCCACCGGTAAGATGTCGGCCGCGCTGCCGTCGCGATCAATGTTGACCGCAAACATTAATGTTTTCATCAGTCTTTCTCAAATCACAGCTTAAATTTACAACAGATTCGAGCCTATTCATGAGTTCAGAAATTCACAAGTCGCTGGCTGGGAACAGGTTCGTTATTCATCAAGAGAAGTAGAAATGTGGTAGAAATGAAATGGCTGTGGCGTTTCAGAACCCTTGCATAATACGAGTAGTTGAAGTATCTATTAGCTATGTACCCTTAACACAAATAATTATCAAAATTAGTAGTTTTTTTTTCATCGAGCATTACTGCATACAAAACTTCAAATACCGTATCACAAAATTCGTCAGTTATCTGGGTAAAAATTTCGAATATAACTTTGATCTTAGAAGCTTAATTTTTTCATAATACCCTTTGCCCATATCTGTTTTGTCACCTTTAAAACAGTTGAAATGGACGACTTTGATATTGATAGTTTTTTTTTGCTCTTTTGGATTCCTAAAAAGCCTTCTTGTATTAGAAACTGGTTTTTAATAATAATTAAAAAAAAACATTTAAAGTTTTTTTTTGGCTTCCTTATAGAATATAATGTCATGTAGGCTAAGGCTGAACTGCTGCTTTTTTATTGCTTTTGGCTGCTCTTTTGGATATTATTCATTTTTCTTTTGGGGATTCATTCCAAATTATAAACTCATAAATACATAATATCAGGCAAATTATAAACTGCATCTAAAAGGAGTAAATTTATCAAATTGAAAAATACATGATGAACACTTCACATGAGAACACTTCAATTACAATGAAACAAAAAACACTTAATAGTTTATTCGGTATGAAGAAAAATGAAATGCCAGCTATTTTCTTAGGTAAAAAATGAAAAGCTCATCCGTTTTAAATGTAACTAAATGAAATAATATGCAGACTGAAGTAGCTCGAGGAAGATGTTGACATTTTCTTCCTAATTCGTCACTTTTAATCCAAGCAAAATGTTAGGACACTTAGTATCAGTTATTGAGTTTTAGCTTTGATTTCCAAATGCTCACAAAAAGTACCAAATTTAAGAAAGTCGTAACAATAAGTCACCTGGGGTCAAAATGCTCAAAGACTCCTCTTTGATCCCCACCCAGGCTCAAAGCTTCTGCTATGGTCATATCCTTGGAAATCTCCAAAGAGTTTCTTTTTAAAATAACTTTCAAGCGCAGTTAGGGGTATTTAGCCTGTTTTGCTTTTCTTCAAAGCTTTGAAAAAAGTGTTATAAAATTCCAAATATTACATTTTTTATATTTGTGCATAATTTTGGTAATCATTTGTGCGGTGATCGAAATTTTTAAACCACTGTATATACGTAAGAACGTTGCAACATCTAGTACCCTGAGGTCATAAGACTGTCAAAGACTTATCCTTGAATCTCCCAAATTCAAAGCTTTTATTATTACCTGGCCTTTTAATGTAACTTGGGCACTGGACCAAGGGCGCCATTGTCTCTCGAGGGCAACGTTAGGTGGGGATGTCGATATCGCTGTCGTCACACCAATTCGTTTTAGTGTGAATCTGCCTGGTACTTTTGAATGAATATTTTCAAAGTAAACCTGTTTCATCAAAAAGAAAAAACGGGTTGAACCCATATGTCTCTTTCCCTTTGGACGATAAAACTATAAACGTGTTGTATCAAGTATAACTCACGAAAATCTTGTTAATTTTTGTCAACTTTTTAACTTTTTTGGCATCCCTGCTTTCAATAAAAAAAAAATCAAGGTACTATGACTTAAATATAATAACTCCTTATGCCCCCCTCTGGATACCATCTTGATAGGATACCGTCTCTGCTTTAAATAAAAAAAAAAAAACTTATTGGCATCCCTGCTTTTAAAAAAATCGAGGTATTATCATTTAAATATGATAGCTCACTACCCCCCCCCGCTGGATACCACCTTGATAGGATGCCGTCTCTGCTTTAAATAAAAAAAACAAAACTTGGGCATCCCTGCTTTCAATAAAAAATTTCGAGATATGATCATTTAAATATAATACCTCCCTACCCCCCTTCCTCTGGATACCACCTTAATAGGATACCATCTCAGCTTTACATTATAAAATTAATTTAATTAATAATTAACTAGTTGACTATATGGTTCAAACAAACACGAAAAATAACTTTAAACAGCTTAGTGTTCCTTGAAAAAAAAATTGAGGGTATGAGTAAAGGGGTACAAAGACAACAAAAAAAATGTCAAAATTATTCAGATATAACTCAAAGTATTGGAAAACTTAGTAATGTCACTAATTCATTAAGGGATTATTTAGTATACACAGAAACTAGTTAAAAGGGACTAAACACAAAAGCAAAATTTGATCAGTAGTCAATGAGAAATTGCTAAGTGCCCAAGATAATGAACTAGTCCTAATGGGGGGACTAGGGTTTATCAAAATATTTCAATGGTTTTCCAGGGAATTTGATATCATTTTCTTCCGTCTCCACTTTAAATGAAAATAATAATTAACTTTTTGGCATTCCTGCTTTCAGTAAAAAAAATGAGGTATTATCATATAAAAATGATTGCACCCTTTCCCCCTCCCCTATAGGCAATAATTTACAATTTATTTATGAATCATATTTTTGGGGTAACTTCTGTTTCAATCTTTAATTCCCCAACCTATAGCTAAATTTTGTCTCAATAGAAAGTTTTTTTTGGGGGGGGGGGGTAAAAATGTATCAGAAAGAAGATTGTATTTTCTATCAGGCGTTCAACAATTGAGTATTAAACATAAAAGAAAATCTTATCTAAAAACAGCAAAAAAAATAAAAAACAATTCAGCTGTAGAAACAATCTGTCTGCTGTCAATTTCAAACTCCAACTGAAGGCTGAAGCTGGTATAGTAGTGAATGCGTTCTATAATTCTATTCCACTTGAAAATAAAATTCTTGATTACGAATGGTGTAAGAAATAGCGATTGGGAAACTGCATTCGAAATGATTTAAACTCATTTCATAAAGACGATGCTTTTTTTCTGTCAACATATGAAGAACTGTGTATATTGCAATATTTACAATTGCATATTGCATCTGTCTGGTTTTTATGCAAAGTAACAAAAGAGACGACAATTAACGAACAAAAGAGTAGTGGAGAATTATGGTATGCAAAGTAATATTTGGCAGGGAAAGTCACTGGTGATAAATCACTAGGGGTGGCACCGTGATTGCGTGATTTTCGGGGATTCGGGGATCCAAATTTTTTTTCGGGGTGACGCGTAGATTTCCGGGGAATACCCGACAATTCGGGGATAGTGCAAGCCCTGCTTGATTTCTTATCAGGAAAACCAAATACTAAACCACACGAGAAGCAAAAGCTCCGACTTTGCGGTTGACGCAATAAAGAATTGCCACAAAATTAATTTAAAAGTCGACCGAACGCCACCGCTCTGACACTTCGGCGACGGTCGACCGGGCCTCTCGTTGGCGGCGTTCGATCGATCCGCCGGCGCGGTGCCGGGGTCTAGCTGAGTTCACCCATCATCTTTTTTGTACCCAAGACGTATGTCAGTTTAACGTAATGTACTAGTTCTTATAAGGTCACCAACTCACCGACAATTTTTCACCTTCATCGCATATGGGTTTCGGCACTGTTGGTTTCCGGCTAATTTTTCCTCTCAGCCTCTAGACTTTTTTTGGCCCTGGTGCATTATGTGGACACTGCTATATATTGTACAAGGAAACCACTCACGAAAAACCCATCAAACAGGCTATTCTCAAGAGACCGCTATCCATAAATGACAGCAAAGCCGTGGTTTCTCAATGAGTTACAAAATTTAACCGATTGTTTTTTGGGGGTTTAAGAGGGGAAAGGTACCTATGTTAGGTTAGGTTATTCCCTCCCCCCTAAACCCCAAAAACCAACAGTTTAAATATCTTAAACGCAATGAAAACTACGCTTTGCATTCCATTTCTCTATAGCGGTCTCTTGCAAATAACCCGTTTGGCCGGTTTCGTCTCTCGTTTCCTTGATACAGGATATAGCGGTGTCCGCATAATGCAATAATACCATAAACTATTATATATTCATCCTATTTTATTTCATTAGCATTAACCAAACTTGACTTCTTTAGCAGTGTCCACATACTGCACCAGTACCCTTTTTTTATTAATTCCAATATTTCTAGAGTCGTTCTGTGTGCTCTTGTCTATTTTTTTTTTCTTTCTGTGCCAGCCATCTCTTACAACTTTTTCTACCAATATATGTACATATTCTGTGCGTGTATGGATTCATAATTTTTTTATATATATATATATATATATATATATATATATATATATATATATATATATATATATATATATATATATATATATATATATATATATATATATATACATAAATACATATATAGATAGATAGATAGATATTTGGTGAAAAGCGTTTGAATAAGATCTCCACCAAAACTTTTGTAGTCACAACAAGAGTATCTGTTTTCTAGCATGGTATCTTATGTTTTATCCAAGAAACATATTGTTTTGGAGATGATTATGAGCACATATTCAGTTTCCTCTGTTGGCGATAAGGGAACGAATATTGAAATAATATACAAAAAAAGAAATTAACGTAATCTCAAAAATAGGACAAAAGGGGATAAAAATAGGAGCTCAAATGAAGAAACTGGACCATCAAATGCGACAAGATAAAAAGAACGACCTGAGAGATGTAAATACACGGGTGAAAATCAACAAGCAGCTAAGGCAATGGGCAATTAAAAAATATCTGAAGCAATGATTAACAAGAATGAAGAACAAAGAAATATGTAATTAAAATGCTTGCCAAAACAACAATTACAACGAGTCAACAACGAAATTGAAGAACACATAAATATGCTGTTCAAAGATAAGTGGCAGCGAGAATTATAACGAATCAAAAAGGAAAATGAAGATTACAGAAGTATGTGGTTAGAAGACATACGACAGCAAAAATAAATAAAAATGCAGTTAAAAGATAAGCGGCAGTGAGAATTGCAAACAACAACGGGAGTCAGAACGTGTCGAAAATGACAGTGAAAAATGCCATTAGAATGAGTCAAAAATGAAAGTGAAGAAGAAAGAAATATCAAGTTAAAAGAACAACGCCGTCACAGTCTTTGATAGCATCAAGTGTTAATTACAAATCGTTGGGACCCTCCAACGTTGTATGTATTCACGGTGGAGTCCACCATTTTCCCACAGGAAATGTAGCCAACAAATATAATTTGTTTGAGGGTAGCTGCCTGCAAGGGCGAACTACATTGCTGCCACCATAATTTACAAATGAATTAGTTTGGCCTATTATAGGACATCCCTTGTACTCTAAACAGTTCCACAAATAAATACCAAACTTGAACTCATTTTTCGCTCTCACGTACACTGTAAGCGATAATCAAATCATCAATGGTCATAATGTTTTCAGCTTCAAAGTAGCTGGACAAATTTACCACAAAGTTAATTTAGGGGCACATCCATTACAAACCGCTAAATGTGATTTTAAACCACATTCACATTGCCAAATGTACATTTAGACTCTCGTAACCCAATGGATGTCTTGGAAGATATTGCCAGACACAAACAACTATGCTAAAGGTTACAAGAAAATACAAGAAGTTGAGGTGATTTAAATCAACCTGTTGCTTCAGTAGGGCAGCAGCCTGGATAAAACACAAGTGACAATGAGAATCAATATATAAAAGCCTGCCACGTAGCCGTTGTTCTCCTGGTACTATGTAAATATATATATATATATATATATATATATATATATATATATATATATATATATATATATATATATATATATATATATATATATATATATATATCCTTAAATATTTCCCCGCAAAAGAGTCCCGTGAAAAAATCCAATCGGGGCCCGCACCTAGTCGATCCGGCCCTGCATTTAAAGATAGTCTTAGAAAAACAGTTTCTGTGGCTATGAAATGATCTTATCAAGGAATTAAACATAAGGATGTCTTTCTAGCCAGATTTTAGTTTGAAAAATAGAAATTTCAACTGGAAATCCCTGGGTACAGATCATTTATGTTCCTTGTTTATTAGACCTAAAAATAATAAACACAAGGTTTACAATTTCAAACAGGTATGTAGAATGGCCAACGGGAATAGAATGATGTTTCTTCGTATTTGCCAAAAGAATATTTTAGGCTCTGATAGAGTCCCCACCCATCTGCATGATGATTAAAACTCCCCGCAAGTTTTGATTATCTCCTAAAGCTTCAAAGAAAAATGGACTATTTTCCTTTTATTTGTGAAATTTCGTCTTTTCAAAATAAAACTGCGCCAAATACAAAAATTTGCGATTCGAAGATGCTTGGTTACATGGAAAATGATGGCCGATTTAGAATTTTGAGTTAGCATAGACGATATCAACATATAATGCATCTGAAAAAGGAATTGCTCAAGTTAGTTTTTGACATCCGACTTAAGAAAAAAACTCACGTTAATGTAACGTTACTATATAAAATAATAAAAAATAGTTTGATACAAGACTTACGCTTCGCACGTTACAGATTTTTTTTGTCTTTTTCTTGGAATAAGCTATGCTGTTACTAAAATCCTTAAGATTATGCAGCTTATTTCTCGATGATTTTCATCGGTGATATTACATTTATTAGCATTGCGCGTTTACGTAATATTAGGTCCAAATAATAATTAGCATCTAAAGGTTATCTCATTCTACTATTATAAACAATTAGAAGTTCACCAAATGTTTGATTGACTGCTTAAATCCAAAAATAGACTTCAAAATTTGTTGATCTTAACCTATGTTAATACTAATACACCCCTTCCGAAGGGCAGGTCTTTGTAATGCAAACTTAACTTTAGCTTGCCTTGAGTAGAAAGGCCTCAGGAGGTCCGAACGGGGCAGCATATATGGGTATAGAGTCCCTAGGGAGAACACGTGGTTAATGGGGTCAATGACCTCTTTTTCCAAGGTCGATGGTCAATTTATTTGATGTTTTTCATGGATGTCAACAGCAATTCCCGTCTGTTTTATGGTTTTTGTCAGTGAGAATGAAAAAACAGGAACTTTCTCACATTTATTTGATGTTTTTATGGTTTTTGTCAGTGAGAATGAAAAAACAGGAATTTTCTCACTTAAAAAACATGAATTTTCTCACTTTTATGGTTGTTTTCTTGGATGGTTATGTGTGTTGGTCAATTTATTGGATGTTTTTCATGGATGTCAACAGCAATTCATGTCTGTTTTATGGTTTTTGTCAGTGAGAATGATAAAAACAGGAACTTTCTCACATTTATGGATGTCAACAGCAATTTATGTTCCTGTTTTATGGTTCGTTGTCAGTGAGAATGAAAAAACAGGAACTTTCTCACTTTGATGGATGTTAACAGCAATTAATGTCTGTTTTATGCCTTTTGTTAGTGATAATGGAAAAACAGGAACTTTCTCATCTTTATGGATATCAACAGCAATTTATGTCTGTTTTATGGTTTTTGTCAGTGAGACTGTACATGCTCGACGCGAATGTTATGAGTTTCCAGGAAACAGTTAGATCACGTGTTTCCTTCTCAGCCAATCACCGAGTCGGATACATCCCCTTTCTCAGCCAATCAGAGGGTTGGTTACATATTAGCGACGGAGGGAATATAAGGAACGGGTTTTTTGCTAACATTTTATTAGTCTGTGAACAGAATTCAATGGAGTGAGAAGAAGAAGAACAGTTTGACTTTACTCATTTGAATATATATTTGTGTTTATGTCGATGAGTGGAATGTTTACCCTATTAGAAGTTGATCGTGGAGTTGATGATAATAATACAAGAGCACCAAACCTTGCGGTGGAAATCACGAAATGATCACGTCTTTGTCTGGAATGGGATGCAGTATATGCAAGATATGTGATATCCTTGAGCAAATTTAAAATGGAGCATCAATTATGTTTTGCCGCAAAAGTTGATATAGCACATGTGAATAGACTTCAATGTGCTTTAAGTGCATTGGTGAAACATATTGAAGACAATAAACAGTATCGCTAATTGTACATGCTCTGTATTATTGATGTTGTTGTAATTATTCAATAAAATTGTTTCGAAATCGAAAATGTTTTCTTTCTTTTCTGGTTAGGGCTAACGAATCAGGGTCAGTCTAGAGTCAGCAGTCGAAGTGAAAGGATTGAAAAATGAATAAATTTGAGAAAGAGAGAATTAGATCAAATCTAGTGTATATCGAAAAACATTTCATTTTAGATGACGACTTTCTCGAGTTATCTCTTCAATGTAGGATATTCTCATGTCAGGGAAAACTTGAAAATATAATGAAAAGTGAGTCTCCCCCATTCGACTATTGTATGAAACTTTTGAACTGTGATTCAAGTGCTTATAGTCAATTTATTGATATATTAATTGAAACAAAACAGAATCATATCGTGGATATACTTTTTAAAACAATGCCAATAGATTCAATGTAGATGGCTCCCCCGTTATTCAAAAGAGGTAACGTCACAGATTTACTCCTCTTCCCACATTTCCCCGCATTGAATTTATCGAGCGAGGACGCTCAGTTTCGTTTTAGCTGTGAGTGAGACAAGTGACATCGGAAACCAGAAAATGTTCTATACATGTCCATTGTGCATGTACACTCTTGACTGTTGGACTCAATGTGAGAATTGTACAATTAAACATGACTATAGTGAAAAGTATAAGTTATTTAATCCCTGTAAATTCCATAGAGGCTATGCAGTACAAATTAAAGGATGTAATTCATATCTTGAAGAGGTGTGTGACTCTCACCCTAGAGGGCACCTGTGCTCCAATGTCACTATGATAAATGTGATCAGTGGGAGAATACTTACCTCGCTATGATTGGGAAGAATCCTACCCGTGAGTACAGTTTATTGCTACAAAATTGCTATCGCTGCAGGTTTAGATTATTTGGGGTACGGTAATAAGGCCAACGATTGAACAGCTAGTCCAACAAGACAAACTGGATTATGTGCCATCACTGTAATGCAACTACCTATAATGCCAATAAACCAAGTGATTTTTATTTGGCAGTTACAGAATGTGATTCACCACTTGAAAACACTGCCCGCAGAGCTTCTCGGGCCCATAGCATATCTTATATTAGTATAAGATATTTACAATCTAAAACGTCACATGACATAGATGATGGAAATTTGATATTGTTAAAACAATCTATCCAAATAAAATTTACCATCAATACTCTATCTGCTCTGGGAAAAAAAACAAAAAAAACATGATTTGAAAAGGATAGCCATCTCCTCTCATGATACACAGCTCATTCCGATATAAAGTAGTTTCTTTTGTTTTTTTTGTGTGTGTGTAAGTTTTTTTGTGCGTGTGTAAGTTTTTGTGTGTGTGTTTGTTTTGTTTGTGTATTTTAGTTTTTTTTTTTTTTAATTTTTTTGTGTTGGTTTAATTTTTTTTTTTTGTGTATTTTTTGTTGCGTGTGGTTTTTTTTTTGTGTTTTTTTTATTGTGTGTTTAGTTTTTTTTTTTTGTGTGTGTGTAAGTTTTTGTGTGTGTGTAATTTTGTGTTTTATCTATTATTTGTTTTTTTTTTTTTAAGATTTTGTTTGCGTGTAATTTCTTGTTTTTGTGTAAGTTTTTGTGTGTGTGTAAGTTTTTATGTGTAAGTTTTTGTGTGTGTGTAAGTTTTTGTGTGTGTGTGTATGTTTTTGTGTTTGTGTGTATTTTTTTGTGTGTGTGTGTGTATGTTTGTGTGTGTGTGTAATTTTGTGTGTGTCTATGTATGTGTTTGTGTTTTTGAGTTATTAAGTCTGTGTGTTTTTTTTTTTGTATTTTTGTTTTTGCTTTAGAGTGTGTGTAAGTTTTTGTGTGTGTGTTATGTTTTTGTGTGTGTTTTTATGTTTTTGTGTGTTTTAGTTTTGTGTGTGTGTGTAAGTTTTTGTGTGTGTGTAAGTTTTTGTGTGTGTGTAATTTTTTGTGTTTTTTTAAGTTTATTTGTGTGTGTGTATTTTTAGTTGCTTGTTATTTTTTTTGTGTGTGTGTAAGTTTGTGTGTGTGTGTAAGTTTTTGTGTGTGTGTGTAAGTTTTTTGGTGAGTGTATGATTTTGTGTGCGTGTAAGTTTTTGTGTGTGTGTTAGTTTTTGTGTGTGTGTAAATAATTGTGTGTTTTTAAGTTTTTGTGTGTGTGTCTGTAAGTGTGTGTGTGTGTGTAAGTGTTTGTGTGTGTGTGTGTTTGTGTTTGTGTGTGTGTGTGTGTGTTTAAGTTTTTGTGTGTGTTTAAGTTTTTGTGTGTGTGTAAGTTTTTGTGTGTGTGTAAGTTTTATATATGTTTGTTATTTTGTGCGTTTGGGTTAGTTTTTGTTTGTGTGTGTAGTTTTTTATGTGTGTGTAATTTTGTTGGTGCGTTTTAGTTGTTTTATGTGT
>NC_142812.1:36584790-36602512 GCF_049724085.1 Artemia sp. Qi Xiang Cuo
TCATAAAGTTGAAAAAATCATTTTAGTTGCATGTTTACCCGAATGAGAGCTGGATGATCCTTTTTAGAGCCCGGGGGGAGGAGGGGGGGGTCTTTGGGGGACCTGGAGCTTCCTTTGGGGTAGGAGGATATAAGCCCTTTCGAGTTGGGGTATAGGACTTCACAACACTGTTCAAATAGAACTTGTGTATTATAACGACCCTAGAGTTTCAGCCTCAAATTCTTTTCGAAAACATCCCTTAAAATGTCTCTAACTGTTTCATCGAAATAATTGCTTGAAATGTCCAAAAACGGTTTCGCCCAAATAATGTTTTTTGACATCACTGCGATGACATATTTGGAAATTATTAAAAACCTTTTTCCTGTGTTAATATCTTATCTAAGATAAACATCCTGTTATTTGAAACCCCACTTTATAACGAGCGATTAAAATTCAAAATTTACCCGTCGGATTAACATTCAGCCTTTCCCGATGGGACATTTAATAAGAACCGGATACGCACAAAGCTAAGTGCCAAAACACATCCTAGTTTAAAAATGTTTGTTCAATTGACAACAATGAAATAGTGAATTGTTTATATAGTTAGTTTGTTTAAAGAAATAATGGATTTTTTTTGCATTAGAAAACATCTTGCTTAAAAGAGAAATTACAGGTAGTTTTATAAATCTATAATAAGCTATTTGCTACTTCTGTGTTACAGCCATTCTTTTATATACTTCTAATTTGGTTAATGAAAGAAAATGAAATAGGATTATTATAGAATAGTTTAGAAACAAATTTAAGTTTTACTCATCAAAAGTTATGCGCTTGAGAAAATTTGTCTTATTTTTTAAAAATACGGAAAAGAAAGAAAAAAAAAATTATATATACTTACAAATTCTGACTGTGCTTGTACACCTGAAGTCCCTGGTAAAGCATTAAGAGGAGTGTCCCCCCCCATCTTAATCGGATGAGATTGAAACATTATATGAAAGCGTCCATTCTCTCTTGAATTTCCTGCCAGGTTGCATAAATGTTTGCGCAGAGCTGGCACTTGGCTTGATTACTCCTGTCTCGGCGTTGTCGAGGGTTTCATTCAATTTTGCTCGTTTTTGCTGTGATTATTGATCAAGAGCGTTCTAAAATAAAATCATTTTCAGTTTTCAAACAACTTAGCTTACAGGAGAGTGCTACCCTTCAATATCAAACCCCCCATAAGTTTAAAAAATGACACAAGCAGTTAACCTTGACTAAATAAATCATTGCAAGCAAAGAACTTTTTTTTTCTCCTTCCATATCAACAATTAATGTGCCCCAGTTCGTAACAATTAAAGTGCCCCGTTTAGGCATAGTTCGTAAGTTAATTCATAACTCAATTTTGAAAAAGCCAGTTAATGACGAGACAAAAAAAATAGATTTCTTTTTATTATAGCGAAACAAACTGATCCTGTTTTAAATATTTAGCTAAATGCTTTTTAAAAGAGATAACACCCCGGTGAAAAAAAAGCGTAAGAAAGGAAAGAAAGTCTTCCCTAACTTGATGACGAGACAAAAAATAAACTTCTGTTTATTTTAGTTAAACTGACTGACCCAGTTTTGAATATTTAGCGAACTTTTTTTTAAAAGAAATAACAACACGGTGAAAAAAAGAGTATGAAAGGAAGGGAATTCTTCCCTAACTTAATGGCGAGACAATTTCTTTTTATTATAATAATGAGAAAATTTTACTCACCAGAAGAAAAAAAGCGTAAGAAAGGAAGGAAATTCTTCCCTAACTTAATGACGAGACAATTTCTTTTTATTATAATGAGAAAATTTTACTCACCAGAAGTCGCTTAGAATATTCCATATCTATGTAAATGATTGCAAAAAATATTGATAGTAGTAGATTGAATGAACTCTTCGAACTGTAGAAAATCCTAATCTGAAAGTTGAATATATACAAAAAATAATTGAATATATTAACAGCTAAACAAGACGCGCTGGTTTTCTGATACGGGTTTACCCTAAAAGACATATATACCATGAAATAGAAATCTAATCTATGTAAATTATGTCAGAAAAACTTGTCTTTCATAACATATTACGCAATTCCTAACTAGTACAAGATGGAGCATAGTCTACCCAAAGTATTAGGCCATATGATGGAGCTCTAAATCTCTTTGAAAAAGTGAAGAGCTTGTATAGAATAATGTAGAAATTGCTATATGTCTCTGCAAATCCAGAACGCGCATTCTACTGTCACCCTTTATTAACACCATGACTTAATGCATTTATACCACTGTGCTTGAGCCTCAAGGGGCAGGGGAGGGGGGCTTGAGCCTCAGAGTCCTGCTTTAGAAACTCCAATTATAGAGACTAAAGAATCTTTATATTGCAACATATGACCAAACCCTAGAAGGGTAAGCATTCGTAAAATTTAAAACACCAAAACGGAATTCGCAGTTACCATGGAAATGGACGCATTGCACGAACTGACCTCCCCGATCTGCTCCTATAAAGATTAGCCAGCTTTTCTGCAATCACTGAGGTTTTATTATCTGAACCGGTTGGAGAAATATTAAGGGTGAGTAGTGAAATATACGAAAGCTTACCATCTACGTAGCTTTTTGGGAAGCTTACCTTTCTAGGGTTAAAGGTATTATAGATTGGTTTGTGCTTGTCCGTTAAATCCGTTAAATTCTCGTCATTTACAAATTTAGATCCAACCTGAAGTAGCTAAAAAGGAACTTTTATAGTAGACAAAAGAGCTGTAAGAGCAGATATGTAGAGCGCCCAATTAGCCTTATTCCAATTTCGCCTGGTAAACCATCTACGATTCACGCGTGAAATATCTGGTGACAGAGAGATATCAAACGAAAAGGAAATTGGTAGGTGGTCTATATCACTTTCTATTTAGTGAACAGAAACAATTGAAACCGATAAAACTGCTGAATTAATCTCTTCTACCATTCATAGTCTTTAAAAGTTCCTCAGTGCATTATTTTCTTGATTGTTTGTACAACATAAAGGCAGTGTGGTCCACGGTGTTATCTGTGACACCATAGCATGGATAAAAAAGAAAGAAGACGAAGATATTATACAATTAAACTATCAATTCAGTTTATGAAATATGAAAAGGGACATAGAAATGTCCCTTCCCCCATGAACACTTCTTCCATGGAAAGAGCCTCCCAAATACCGCCCTACCTCCCCCCCCCCCTCTACCAGAAAAATTTCCCCTGAAAACGTTGGTATACTTCCCAATAACCAATACTATATGTAAAACTAGGGATAAACCTAGGCACGGAGCCAATTGATTTTTGTGTAAAAAGAAATTTATTAAGCTAAAATCTGATTGCACAAGTGACTTGTATGTGATTACGGCTTAAGGATTATTTATGAATTGTGGCTTTGAGTTAGTATTCAGCACTATTATCATCTGCATCGTGCATTGCAATACTTGGACTAACTGCAATTATTTGCAAATTACTGGATTACTTGGCCCACTCAAAGACAAGTAAATATTTATTTTCATAGAAATACCACAACCATACCAAAACCATAGGTTAGGCTATGTCAGGTTAGGTTAGAAGTTAGGTTTCTCCACGTGTAAGTTAGGTTAGATTAGGTTAGCTTATCATGAGTGCTCATGATAAGCTAACCTAATCTAACCTAACTTACACGTGGAGAAACCTAACTTCTAACCTAACCTGACATAGCCTAACCTACGGTTTTGGTATTTCTATGCAATATCATGTAATTTTGTGGTTATGCTAGTTTAGACTAGACTTCAACTTTAGGGGGGGATTTCGAGAGCGAGGGTTGAGGTGATGGGCAGCCCCACTCCTAAGGACTTTTTTTTCTAGTCTTGCATGGTTAAAAACCATATTTTTCAACCCCCCCTCCTGTGAATTGGTCACTAACCAGTTTAATTTCCAATCAAATTAATTTTCACGAATTTACGTTATTAGTCGATGCTTGCTTTGTCTTATCAGCAATAATTTGCTTTTGTTGAAACTAAAATGAGCCAACCGATATACTCAACTCTCCTCCATTTCTTAAATAGAGTACCCCCCCCCCTAGTTGGAGTTGGTGTGATAAATCATGTGAAATAAAAACGGTCGTATGCAAATTGGGATCATAATGTGAGTCCAAAGGTGGTCACGGAGGGTTTTCCAAGAAGTTGAACTTACAGAAGTTCCTCTGGGTGAGGGATGTGAATGTTTGTGAGAAAGGACCCTTTAAGCAGAAAAGTATCAGACTTATCGCTAATTTTTGTATTTAAACATATGACATATATTTTCGGTTTACCAATTAAATGGAATGGGGCATCCTGTTCCATTCACCTGTATGTATAGTTGTTTCAATATATAGGTCTTTTTGTGTTTTCTATATAATTTTCATTTTCGCAAGCATAATTAAACAAATATAACACATGGATGCATCCCTTTAAAAAAATCCTTCATAAAATTTCTTTAATAATAAAAATTATTTTAGTTCAAAATTAAAACTAGCACGAATATTAAAATTAACATTAGCATTCAAACATTAAAATCCTAACATTAATATCACGACTTTAATATCCGAATGCTGTTTGGAATTTTGGTTAAGTTGCTTCGACGTTAATTTACTATAGTAATTAGGAAACATTTTTCGAAATGTTGCTTGACGAAAGTAAACGAGCTTTCGGGTTTTAGTTGCTGGAAATGTAATTATTGTTCTATAAACGTGACCTAGTATGATTTTATGGTTTTAATCTGCATTGAATATGCCGCGTTTGTCGCAATTAGACCATATAATATGAGATGTATTATTTTGAATCCGTTCCCCGTGAGTGATGTGGTAATTTCCTGCGAGTAAAAAGTGATGGATAGAAAGGTGATTATTGCTCTGAAAATCATCAGTTTGCACGATTTCGTAAATAAGTAACCGTTAGGTTAGTATATTTGGGGGCTTTGAGAGGTTTAAAAGTCAGTATAGTCTTAAATATGGAACAATATATACAAATAATGGATAGTTCTTCAAATGTAAGCCCTCCAGCGTTTGATGTAAGTTCAAATAATATGACCTTTCGGTGTGTTTTTCCAACCAAAAATAAGTAAAATACAATGAACTATGCTCCATTGATTATAAAGGCTAGGCTAAAAAGGAATTTTCAATGAAAAACTCACGAATTTAGCCCTTTATAAGGCTTTTCATTCAATTTTCCAAAAGAAAATATTCAAAATACAATGAAAATATGTCCCCCTCCCCCTCCCCCCCAGAAAGTTTGTGTTTGGGGGGAAGGGAGATTTTAAATTGCTATTGTATTTGCTTTTTGTGTGTGCTTTTTGTCTCTAAAATGTGTAAACAACCCTTATGGGTCTGTAGTAACTAATACATGACTTAGGATTTACATAGGTCATGGGACAGGTATGTCGACCGTCATGCTCCAATTAGGAAGAGACCTTTTGATCACTGGGGAACGGCCAATTTGCACGCTGTAAGTGATGTCTCTATGCTTTCCATTCATTTGCTTCTTACAGAAAAGTATTTTAAGGGCTTAATGCTTTTTATATGCTTCCTTTTTAATTATAACTAATAACTATCCAAAGGTTAACATAAAATCAATAACATTTTGAAACTAAAGAAAATCCTAAAATGAAGTAAATTGTCAAACAAGCTTCAAATATTTCAATTTAAGGAGGTATTGCAATATAGAGATTTTTAGTAGTTTATAGCCATTACGTGATTGCCGAACGCATAAATTAAGGGTCTATAAATCTTTTTTGAACCAACAATATTCATATCATTCAATTAGGGAGGTCATGGCTTGGCAAGAAAAAATGAATTTTCAGTTGGAAAAACTCACAAATAGAGCTCAATATGGCTTTTCAGTGTTTTTTCTAACGAAAATACGCAGAATAAGATGAAATTACATTCCCATGGTTCTAATTCATATTCTTTAATTAGGGAGGTCAAGACTTGGCAATAAAAAAGGAATTTTCAATGAAAAACTCACAAATATAGCTCTTAATATGGATTTTCAGTGTTTTTTCCGACGAAAATACGCAAATACGATGAAATTACGTTCCCATGAATCTAATTCATATCCTTTAATTAGGGGGGTCAAGGCTTGGCAAGAAAAATGGAATTTTCAGTGAAAAACTCACAAATATAGCTCTTAATATGGCTTTTCAGTGTTTTTTCCAACGAAAATACGCAAATACGATGAAAATACGTTCCCATGGTTCTAATTCATATCCTTTAATTAGGGAGGTCAAGGCTTGGCAAAAAAAAGGAATTTTAATTGAAAAACTAACAAATATAACACTTAATATTGCTTTTCATTTTATTTTCCAACAAAAATACGAAAAATAAAATGAAAATACGTTCCCATGATTCTAATTCATATCCTTCAATTAGGGAGGTCAAGGCTTCGCAAAAAAAAGGATTTGTCAGTGAAAAATTCACAAATATAACTTTTAATATGGCTTTTTGTTGCTTTTTTCAGACTAAAATACGCAAAATACTATGAAAATACGTTTACATGGTTCTAATTAGTATCATTCAATTTTGAAGGTCAAGACTTGGCTAGAAAAAATTAATTTTCATTGAAAAAATCACAAATATAGCTCTTTTTTTTTCTTTTTTTTTTTTAGATTTAGATAGATTTATTTTCCATATACCAGTAAAATAATTACATAACAATCTACAAATCCCCACAAAGGCTCCATGGCCTGTATGAGGGGGATTATGAAAAGATCAAATAAACATTAAACATTTAAACGCTTAAGATTTAAACAATATAAACATAACGTTAATATTTAAACATATAAACATAAGCATTTTAACTTTTAACATTTAAAGCATTTGCTTAATAAAAAAAAAAAAAAAGAAAAAAAAAGGAGAGTTCACTAAATAAGCTTTATCAAACTACAGTGAATCACAACATCTATAAAAAAAGGAGAGTTCACTAAATAAGCTTTATCAAACTACAGTGAATCACAACATCTATATATATATATAAAAAAATAATAAAAAAAAAAAATTAAATGAAATAAAACTTTTGGCAGCAGGCAAAAGTAAAGAAAATTAATCACATGAAAACAAATATTTTTTTACTAGTCTTTTTAAGGTGCCAAACGAGTGGCATTTTCGAGCCGAATCGGGAAGGGTGTTCCATATCAAATGACACGCAACAAGAGGATTAAAATCGGATCTTATTGTTGGTGTATGGGGAATTTGGATATTTAGAGAACTACGGAGTTGATAATTTGACCGATCAGATACAAAAGAAGACGTAAATCTAAGGGACCTAGGAATATCACCATGGAGCTGAAGAAAAGCGAAAGACGCACAGGAAAAAATATAAAGTTTTTTAATATCAAGTAACGGTTTAGTTGCCGAACGATTTACATCCTGGATAAGATTTATAGCTTTATCATAAGTCTTCGAAAGCGGTTTGAGAAAAGAAGGGAAAGTAGACATCCATATGACTGAACAATAGGAAACATAAGAATGAATTAAGCTATGAAATAGGATTCTTAGAATTGGCCCTGGAAAGATATGTTTTAGTTTTCTTAGAATACCGAGGTTTCTGCATACCTTCATTTTAATCAAATCAATAAAAAAAGATAAATTTTCATCTAGGAGGATGCCTAGGAAACGGACATGGCCATCCTTTGGTCGACTAATAAAGCCTTTGGATATATGAATTTCAGATAATTGAGGACAAGCCTGGGATATACGAGAAAAAACTAAAAAACTGGTTTTAGAAACATTTAAGGCAAGAGAGTTAGCATCAAAACAAATTGAAACTCTCTCAAAGAGGTCCACTAACTTTGTACGAACCTCATCCTCAGTTCTTCCATAAGTAATAAGGGTGGTATCATCGGCAAAAGTAACAAGAGAATCCGAGGTATGCAAACAATAGTTATGAGTAAGGGAGACTGTTGGATGACATAGATGACAGCAATAAACAGGATTTGTATTTACAACTGCAAGAATTAGGTCATTTATATAAATTAAAAACAGTGCCGGCCCTAAAACTGACACTTCAGGGACCCCCTGGTCAACACTTGCTGGTGAGCGAAAAAGTGGATCAACAGAAATTATTCTACCAGACAAGAAAGACTTGAACCAATAAAACGCACTACCTCTTACGCCAAAATGAGAAAGTTTAAATAGAAGAACACTGTGGGTTAAAGAATCAAAGGCTTTACAAACATCTAGAAACAAAGCAGCAGGAATCAAATGGGAATCTATGGCAGAGTGAAGATAATTCAGTAAAACTGCACAAGCATGCTCAGTCGAATGATTTGCTCGAAAACCAAATTGAAAATTGCGAAAAAAATCTTGAGAAGTTAGAAAATTATTAAGACGAGAAAGCATCGCCTTCTCAAATATTTTGCTAAGAACAGACAACAAAGAAATTGGCTGATAGTTGGCTAGATCATTTCGTGTACCCCCTTATATAATATGATGACTCGAGCACACTTGAGACTACTCGGGAAAATACCATGCTGAAAGGAGAGGTTAATAAGTTTTGTTAAGGGATAAATAATGGAAGGAAGTATGAACTTAATTACTTTAGTAGGAATATTATCAGGGCCAGACGACGAACAATTTTTCAATTCCATAACAATTTTAGCTATTTCTTTCTCCGTCGCTGGTTCCAAAAACATTGACTTCATACAAGGTGGCCCAAGATAAGACCTGAAGTTGGATCTTGAAGGAGAAGAACTAACAGCAGAAGCGGTCCTTTTACCAATATTCGCAAAATATGAAGTAAATGCATCTTGAACATTCAGTTCACCTTCGATGATTTTGCCATTGAGATCCAAAAAAGAAGGGGCTTATGGAGACTGAAAAGAGGGCCTAAACACAGAAGGTAGAACCTACCATGTTTTTCGTATATAATTTACACAATCAGTAAAACAAATAGAATAATACTGAGAATTGGACTTTCGACGCGCAGAGTACTGAACATCCCTAAAAATTTTAACTTACTGCAGGCACACAGCTTTAATTGAAGGGCTAGCAGACTTAAAGGCCCTCCAGGAATTCTTTTTTCTCTTACAACTCCTAAGGAGACCAGGGGTCATCCAAGGATTTAGAGGAAAAGCATTCTTAGACTTACGATTAGAAGGTGAAACAGAACAAATATCAAGAACAGCGTCTTAATACGCAAAATACGATTAAAATATATTACCAATGTTTTAATTAATATTCTTCAATTTGGGGGGACAAGGCTTGGCTAAAATAAAGTAATTGTCATAGAAAAACTCAAAAATAAATCACTTAATATGGCTTTTCTGTGTATTTTAAAACTAAAATACGCAAATAAGAAGAAATTACTTTCACATGGTTCTAATTCATATCCTTCAATTAGGGAGGTCAAGTCTTGGCGAGAAAAAACGAATTTTCAGAGAAAAACTGACAAGTAAATCTCTAAAGAAGGCTTTTAAGTGTTTTTTTCAGACTACAATAATCAAAATACGATGAAAATACGTTTCAATTGTTCTAATTCATATCCTTCAATTAGGGAGGTTAAGGCTTGGCTAGAAAAAATGAATTTTCTAAGGAAAAAATCACAAATAGCGCTCAATATGGCTTTTCAGTGTTTTTTTTCCAACGAAAATAAGCAAAATACGACAAAATTACGGTCCCATGGGTTTAATTCATATCCTGTAATTATGGAGGTCAAGGCTTTGCAAGAAAAAAGGAATTGCAACCAATCACATGTCGAGGCTTAACATTCTCAAGGTTTTAGCTTTTGACGGATAACATTAAACCTAAGGAAATTTATGTATTTGGAATCAGCGTATAAAAGCCAATCATTTTCGTGTATCTATAATTACTAAAATTCTGTTTTTTAGAGTTATGGTTACTTTCGGACCAATTGCACCTTACTTTCACCTTGTTTCACAAAAACTGTTTAAATTAGTGTTTTTTTAGGTGTTTTCGTTTTTGCTTTATTGTTCAAATTGATAGGAATTCTGCAGCGTGATGGCCGATGAAATTTCTTAATGACTAAAGATTTTTTTAACAAGAAATGACTGAAAAGTGTTTTGGGGGGAGATGGGTTGATTGGTAGAATGATCTATTAGCATAGTTATAATGGAGGCAGAGTTGATAGCGAAAAACCCGCGTAAATGAGTTGAAATAAAAAATAATAACAAGAACTGGCTGAAAAGTGTTTTGGCGGAGATGGGTTGATTGGCAGAGGGATTTATTGCTTAAAAATAACTTTGCATAAACATCGTAATTTTTTGTCTAATTGTGTGTGTAAGTTTTTGTGTGCATGTTAGTTTTTATGTGCATGTAAGTTTTCGTGTGCTTGTGTAAGTTTTTTTGTTTGTGTGTGTGTGTGTGTGTGTTTTTGTTTTTTTTTTTGTGTGTGTTTAAGTTTTTGTGTTTTTGTTATTTTTTGTGTGTGTGTAAGTTTTGCCTTGTGTGTTTAAGTTTTAGTTTTTGTGTGTGATTTTTCGTTTGTGTGTGAGATTCCTAGCGTGTGTTTTAGTTTTTATTTGAATGTAAGTGTTTGTCTGGATGTTAGTTTTCGTTTGAATGTGTAAGTTTTTTTGTGTGTGTGTGTGTGTAAGTTTTTGTGTGTGTGTTTGTTTTGGAGTGTGTGTGTGTAAGTTTTCGTGTGTGTGTGTGTTAGTTTTCATGTGCGTGTGTGTAAGTTTTTGCGTGTGGGTGTAAGTTTTTGTGTGTGTGTGTGTGTGTGTAAGTTTTTGTGTGTGCGTTTGTTTTCGTGTGTGTGTGTGTGTAAGTTTTTGTGTGTGTGTGTGTGTGTAAGTTTTTGCATGTGGGTGTAAGTTTTTGTGTGTGTGTGTGTAAGTTTTTGTGTGTCTAAGCATTTGTGTGTGTAAGTTTTTTAGTTTGTGTGTTTGTTTTAGGTTGTTTGTGTATTATTTTGTTTGTGCTTGTAATTTTTATTTTGCATGTGTAAGTTTTTGTGTGTGTGTGTGTTTGTGTTTGTGTAAGTGTTTTTTTGTGTTTTTTTTTTGGTGTGTTTTTTTATTATTTTTTGTGTTTATGTATATTCGTTTGTGTGTTTTAGTTTTTGTGCGTGTGTGTAAGTTTTGTGTCTGTGTAAGTTTTTTTGTGCATGTAAGATTTTGTGTGCATGTAAGTTTTTGCGTGTGGGTGTAAGTTTTTGTGTGTGTGTAAGTTTTTGTGTGTCTAAGCTTTTGTGTGTGGTTGTTAGTTTTTTGTGTGTTTGTGTTAGTTTTTGTGTGTGTGTGTGTGTCTGTTTGTTATTTTTTTTTGGTTTTAGTTTTTTGTTTGTGTGTGTGTGTAAGTTTGTGTGTGTGTGTGTGTGTGTATGTTTTTTTTTGTTTTAGTTTTGTCTTGTTTGTGTAAGTTTTCGTGTGTGTGTGTGTAAGTTTTGTGTGTGTGTGTGTGTGTGTTTGTGTGTTTTTTAGTTTTGTGCGTGTGTGTGTGAGTTTTTTTTGTGTGCATGTAAGTTTGTGTGTGTGTGTGTGTGTGTGTGTAAGTTTTTGTGTGTGTGTAAGTTTTGGCGTGTGTGTGTTAGATTTCGTGTGTGTGTGTGTGTGTAAGTTTTGTTTGTGTGTGTAAGTTTTTGTGTGCATGTTAGTTTTTGTGTGCATGTAAGTTTTCGTGTGCATGTTTATGTTTTTGTGTTTGTGTGTGTGTAAGTTTTTGTGTGTGTGTGTAATTTTTGACGTTTGTGTGTTAGTTTTCGTGTGTGTTTGTTTGTTTTTGTGTTTGTGTGTAAGTTTTTGTGTGTGTCTGTAAGTTTTTGTGCGTGCGTTTAAGTTTTTTGTTTGTGTAAGTTTTGTGTGCATGTTTGGGGACCGGGGGAGGGCCTTTGGGGCCCAGGGAGGGCGTTTGGGGATCCGGGGCCCCTTGAGGATTGGGTGGTCTTTTGGGAGCCCAGTGGACCTTTGGGGACCGGGGGAGGACCTTTGTGGGCCCGAGGAGAGCCTTTGGGGGTCTTTGGCCCTTTGGGAGCTTGGGGGGACCCTTGAGGACCGGGGAGGGTCTTTGGGGGCTCGAGTCGGGGCTTTTGGGGTCTGGGGGGCCCTTGAGCACCGATTGGTCCTTTGGGAGCCCGGTGGACCTTTGGGAGCCGGGGGAGGGCCTTTGGGAGCCCTGGGAGTCTTTGGGGTCTGGGGGCTCTTTGGGAACTTGGGGGGGGCCCTTGAGGACTGGGGGCTTCCTTCGGGGTTGAGGTAGGGGGATTGGAACCCTTTGGGGTTGGGGTAGGGGGATCAGAACCCTTTGGTGTTGGGGTAGGGGGATCGGAGGCCTTTGGGGTTGTGGTAGAGGACCTCACAACACTGTTCAAATGGAACTTGTGTATTATAACGACCACAGATTTTCACCCTCAAATCCTCTTCTAAAATCTCTTCAAAAATCATATTTTAAAATGTCTCTAACTGTTTCGCCGAAATAATTCCATAAAATAGCTAAAACGGTTTCGCCCAAATAATCCCTAAACGGAATTTCAGCATGTTCCCTTTGTTTGGCATCTCTGTGCTGGCGCATTTCAATTATTTGGAAACATGATTCCCGCGCTAAGATCTAAATATTCGCTCAGAGACAGTTCTCTTTAGAAGCAACAAATTAATTCCCTTTCGTAAATCAATAATTCCCCTTAGAAAAAACAAATTAATTCCCCTTTCATCAATCAATCAATCATGACATCATCTGTCATGTGTGATCTAAACTTTGCCTCGGAAAACTTTATCTTGGTAGAACTCCAAAATAATTCCCTTTCGTGTCAAATATATTCTCTTTAGAACAACAAATTAATTCCCCTTTCATGTCAATCAATCAATCATGACATCATCTGTCATGTGTAATCTAAATTTTGCCCCGGAGACATTTCTGTTCGAACTCCAAAGACATTAATTAACTCAGCGTCATCCGTCAGACATTCCCCGGAGACAATTTGATTAATGACTCAATAATCCATGAAAGTGACAAAGTTCCTGTTTTTCCATTCTCACTGACAAAGACCATAAAAACATCAAATAAATTGATCAACACACATAACCATTCATCCTTCCATCCATACATCCATTCATCCATTAATCCATCCATCCATTCATCCATCCAACCATTCATCCATTCATCCATCCATCCATCCATCCATCCATCCATCCATTCATCCATCTATACATCCATACATCCATCCATCCATCCATCCATCCATCCATTAAGTGATTATGTAAATCACCCCCCGTGTCATAAATCAATAATTCCCCGAGCGATTATGTAAATCACCCTCATGTCATTACACGTGGCCAAACAACAACAGATCGATTGACCTTGACCCCCATTAGACTCAATAATCCATGAACGTGACATAGTTCCTGTTTTTCAAATTCTCACTGACAAAGTCCATAAAAACAGACATAAATGTGACAAAGTTCCTGTTTTTCAAATTCTCACTGACAAAGTCCATAAAAACAGACATAAATGTGACAAAGTTCCTGTTTTTTCAAATTCTCATTGACAAAATACATAAAAACAGACATAAATGTGACAAAGTTCCTGTTTTTTCAAATTCTCACTGACAAAATCCATAAAACATCCATGAAAAACATCAAATAAATCGACCAACACACATAACCATCCATGAATTATGTCAAAAAAGCTATAGGTGGCAGCAGGGGTGAGGGACAGGAGTTATAGGGTCATCTCTATCTTATAGTTCTTTACTTTGTTAATTGTCAATCGATCATAAGCAAAACACGATGTTAATTTGGTCCCATTGCTTTTATTCATATCCTACCATTCGAGAGGTCGTGGCTTTGCTAAAAAAATTGAATTGTCAGAAAAAAATTTACAAATATATCTCATAACATGGCTTTCCAGTGAATTTGTCCAACGAAAATACGCAAAATACTATGAAAATACGTTCCCATTTCACAAATTCATATCCTACAATTAGGGAGTCCAAGGCTTTGCAAAAAAAAGGGAATTGACAGTGAAAAACTAACAAATATATCTCTTAATATGTCTTTTCAGTGTTTTTTTCAAACGAAAATAAGCAAATAACGATGAAATTACGTTCCCATTTCACTAATTCATATCCTTCAATTAGGGAGGCCAAGGCTTGGCAAAAAAAAGGGAATTGACAGTGAAAAACACAAAAATATAGCTCATAATAAGGCTTTTCAGTGTTTATTTCCAACGAAAATACGCAAAATACGATGAATATACGTTCCCAAGGTTCTCATTCATATCATTTACTTAGGGAGGTCAAGGCTTGGCGAAAAAAAAGGGAAATGACAGTTAAAAAATCACAAATATATCTCTTAATATGGGTTTTCAGTTTTTTTTTACAACGAAAATACTCAAATAACGATGAAAATACTCTCAAATTTTTTTAATTCATATCTTTCAATTTGGGAGGTCAAGGCTTGGCGAAAAAAAAGGAATATTCGTCGAAAAAACACTAAAATATATCAATTTATATAAATTTTCAGTTTTTTTTTTCCAACGAACCTACTCACATAACGATGTAAATACGTTCCTATGTCTCAAGTACATACCTTTCAGTTAGAGTGGACTAAGCTTTGCTTAAAAATGAAATTTTCGGAGAAAATCTCACACTTTTATCATTTATTATTGCTTTTCAGTGTTTTTTCCAACGAAATAGAGATCATAAAGTTTTAAAAACTTTATCTTGGTAGAACTCCAAATTCATATCCCTTTCAATGTGAAGTATAGTCTCTGGTTAGAACAACAGAATTGTCTGTGTAAAACTTACAACGCTATAGCTTTTTAATAGCTGGCTTGTGACAGTAGTATTTTTCGACGAGAATCGCAACTATACTTCATGAACAATAGCATTCGCCACGGTTTACTTCATATCCTTCAATTAGGGAGCTTTAGCCTTGGCAAAATAAAGTATAATTAGTCAAGTTGATGAAACTCACAAATATAGCTCTTAATATGGCTTTTCAGTGTTTTTTTAAAACTAAAAAACGCAAAATACGATGAAAATGACGTTCCGACGATTCTAATTCATGTCCGTTCAATTTAGGAAGGTCAAACGCTTGGCAAAAAAAGGAATTGTCAGTGAAAAACGTCACAAATATAGCTCTTAATCATGGCTTTTCAGTGTTCTTATCCACACGAAAATACGCAAATATCCTGATGAAAATACGTTCCTATGAGTTCTAATTCATATCTTGTCAATTAGGAGGTACAAGAGCTTGGCTACAAAGATGGAATTTGTCTAATACAATCAAACGTCTTAACAAATACAGCTTACAATTAATACAACATTTTCAGCTAGGATGCTTCAAACTGCAAAATACGCTACCAAATTTTCATTATAGTTATACCTCTTGCCACGGATCCCAAGGTTTTAATTCATATCCTTCAATTAGGGAGGTCAAGGCTTGGCGAAAAAAAAGGGAATTGTCAGTAAAAAAATAAAAAATATATCTATTAAAATGGATTTTAAGTGTTTTTTTCCAACGAAAAAACGAAAAATACGATGAAATAACGTTCCTAAGGTTTTAATTCATATCCTTCAAGTAGGGAGTTTAAGGCTTGGCGAAAAAAAGGAATTTTAAGTGAAAAATTCACAAATTTATCTCTTTTTATTGCTGTTATGATATTTTTCCACCGAATATACGCTAATTAAGATGAAAATTCGGTTCAAAGGTTTGATTTCAAATCCTTCAATTAGGATGGTCAAGGCATTGCGAAAAAAAAAGGGAATTGTCAGTGAAAAAATCACAAATATATATCTTAGTTTGGCTTTTAAGTTTTTTTTTCCAACGAAAATACGAAAAATACGATGAAAATACGTTCCCATGGTTTTAATTCATATCCTTCAATTAGGGTGTTCCAAGCTTTGCGAAAAAAAAGGGTATTTTAATTGAAAAACTCACAAATATAGCTCTTAATATTGCTTTCCAGTGTTTTTTTCCAACGAAAAAACGCAAAAAACGATGAAATAACGTTCCCATTTTACTAATTCATATCCTTCAATTAGGGAGTCCAAGGCTTTGCAAAAAAAAGGGAAATGTCAGTGAAAAACAAAAAAATATAGCTCTTAATAAGGCTTTTCAGTGTATATTTCCAACGAAATTACGCAAAATACGATGAAAATACGTTACCATGGTTTTATTTCAAATCCTTCAATTAGGGAGGTCAAAGCTTGGCTAAAAAAAGGGAATATGCAGTGAAAAACAAACACATATAGCAATTAATATGGCTGTTCTGTGGTTTTTCTCAAACGTCAATACTCACTTTTCGTTTAAAATACTTACAAATTGTTTCAATTACGTTCCTTCTCTTAGTGAGTTAATTTCGTTTCGAAAAATCATGGTATTGTCAGTGAAAAACTCAAAAATATAGATTTTTCTATTTCTTTTAAGTGTTTTTTTCAAAAGAAAATAAACAAAATACGATGACTAAACTTTTCCATTGTTCTTATTAATATCCTTAAATTAGGGAGGTCAAGGCTTGGCGAAAAAAAGGGTATTGTCAGTGAAAAACTCAAAAATATAGCACTAAATATGGCTTTTCAGTTTTTTTTTCCAACGAAATAGCGCAAATAACGATGAATTAACGTTCCCATGGTTATAATTCATATCCTTCAATTAGGGAGGTCAAGGCTTGGCGAAAAAAAAGGGAATTGGAATTTAAAAACTCAAAAATATCTATTTTAATATTGATTTTCAGTTTTTTTTTCCAACGAAAAAACGCACTTAACGATGAAAATACGTTCCAATTGATTTATTTCAAATCCTTCAATTAGGGAGTTCATGTCTTGTCTAAAAAAAAATGGAAATTTAAGTGAAAAAATCACAAATATATCTCTTAAAATGTCTTTTAAGTGTTTTTTTCAAACGAAAATAAGTAAAATACGAAGAAATTACGTTCCCATTTCACTAATTCCTTTCCTACAATTAGGAAGTTCAAGGATATGCTAAAAAACAGGGAATTGAGCTTGTAAGACACACAAATATAGCTCTTAATATGGATTTTCAGTGTTTTTTTCCAACGAAATAGCGCAAATAAATATGAAATAACGTTCCCAAGGTTTTAATAAATATCCTTCAATTAGGGAGGTAAAGGCTTGGCGAAAAAAAAGGGAAATTTAAGTTAAAAACTCACAAATTTAGCCTAAATTATTGCATTTAAGTGTTTTTTCCACAGATTAAACGAACAAAAAGATGATAATTCGGTCCAATGTTTTTATTTCATTTCCTTCAATTAGGGATTTCAAGGCTTTGCGAAAAAAAAGGGAATTGTAAGTTAAAAAATCACAAATATAGCTCTTAATATGGCATTTCAGTGTTTTTTTTCCAACGAAAAAACGCAAAATACGATGAAAATACGTTCCCATGGCACTAATTCAAATCCTTCAATTAGGGAGGTCAAAGCTTGGCGAAAAAAAAGGAATTGTAATTGAAAAACACACAAATATATCTCTTAAAATGCGTTATCAGTGTTTTTTTCCAACGAAATTAATCAATTTACTATGAAATAACGTTCCCAATGTTTTAATTAATATCCTTCAACTAGGGAGTTCCAGGCTTTGCAAAAAAAAGGGAATTTTCAGTGAAAACACACAATTATAGATTTTAATATGGCTTTTCATTGATTTCTCAAACGAATATACGCAAAATAATATTAAAATACGTTCCCAAGGATTTATTACTTAACCGTCAATTAAAGAGGTCAAGGCTTGGCTAAAAAAAAGGAAATTTCAGTGAAAAACTAACAAATATAGCTCTTAATATGTCTTGGAATTGTTAATTTCAAACGTAAATAA